>NC_080392.1:41053083-41353083 GCF_028751815.1 Salvia miltiorrhiza
GGTTTGTCAAGCTTCTACAATCGTCTGATCTCTCGAAGAAGGGTCAGAAGGTCGAAAGCAAGCTGAGGACTTATGAGGAAGAGGAGAACTCATTCCCGAGGATGAAAGGTTCGGCAGATTGGCCTTAATGGCAACTACTGTCCTTGATCGACTAGCCTAGCCTTGCTTCACTCCCACTCCTTGAAACGTGGTAGCTCTTTTATTTCACTCATAGACCAAGGCTCTTCCAGAAGAAAGGTTCAACGATCTATGTGGAAGGATCGGCCTCATCAACCCAGAAGAGTGATGCTGTGTTTGAAGATTTTCTCAAACAGTCATGCTGACTGGTGGTCATCAACTGTTGTTCTACGACCGCTGACGTGGAAAGCAACGAAGTCAAGCGCTCATCTGAAGAAAGAGTCATCCTGAAGAATTAAACAGGATCAAGTGGTATCGACTGACTACAATGATCAGTCGATCAGTAAGTATTTTAAAAGCTTACTATTTAAAATCAGTTACTTCAGTTAAGAGCTTTGTGCTTTAAGTTGAAAATCTTTCTCTAACTGATCGGTTTCTTTCAAAACCTTTAACTGATTGTTGGAAAATGGAATATCCGAAGAAGGACAAACTTTTTAAAAGGTGAAAATCTATTTTGATTTGAAATTGTCCTAATCTTCTCTAAAAAATTTTCCAATCTTGTGCCTCTGAAATCAAATTTCTTGAGAATCTCATTGACATGACAGAATGCAATGACAACTCTCACCTTTTGAAACTTCAGTCCCATGCAGTGACGGCGGACGTGAATTTTTCTTTCAAAAACATTTTAGGCACAGTTTTCAAAAAACTTTTCATCTTCTTACTTGGTAAAATTGTCTATTTATACCATGTTGTCTTCACATATTTTCTGCATCAACTAACAACTCTCCACAGCCTTCACTGTGAGAAAAATTTTCAATCTTTCCAAAGTTGCAGAGAAAATTTGTTCCGACAAACGGAGAAATCAATTACTGCAAAGTCATGGAGTGGCAAAATGACGCTCACATACTTGGTCTTCACCGGACCCTTCCACTGGATCTCAACGTCTCTCCGACGTCAAAGTTTGCTCTACCCTCACTTGTATCCAGCGAAGCGAGTGTCTTCCATCCTCATGCCTGGCGCCAAGAAGCCTCACAGCTTCTGGAGGAGACTACCCTTATCTCAGATATTGCGCTCCTCCCTGGCTTGCAACACACGACGAGACTCTCTCGTCGTTGGCCGGCATCTTCAGCCGCACAAGGTCTATTCTTCAAAGCCCTGGTGCTGGCGAATCGACGGTGTTAGTCTTCTCAGCTGCCACCGATTTGATTCTTCTTTCTCACGCTCTTTTTCATTTCTCTCCTTCTTTCTCTTTCACCAGCTCTTCCCTCACCTCTGAAGGTAGCCCTCTCCCTTTCTAAGGCAGCCTTCTTTCTCTCTCTTCCGTCTTCTCCATTTTCTCGTCCTCTTCCACTTCTCCGTATCCCTCCTCACCTCACCCTATTCCTGACGTCCTCATCTTCTGCATCTCTGGACCCATCCTCATCTCAAATCTTCTCAAGAGCTTCTGAGACCAGGAGTTGGGTACCATTCGATCATAGCCTCCATCATCAGCTCTCTTTTTTATGTTGCCAAAAAGGGGAAAAGTAGGAAGACAGAGGAAAACCTTCTCTAAGGTTTTCCACTGCATCTTCTTACTTAACCGAAGATGGACAGCAAAAGGATCACCAGAAGTTGTAAGGATGACGTTCCAGTAGAGACCTCGTTTCAACGGAAAACAAGTGAGAGTGGAACAAGCTTAGGAACACGAAGACAGAAGATGAAGATAAAGAAGTTCAAGGCGCAGGAAAGCAGACTGCTGGAGTCCATGGGTTTCCCATGTTGTTTTTGTTTTTCTTTTTACCCCAATGTAGGTCTTGCTCTGTACCTCGACTGATGGCTTATCAGTCTTTTCTTTTAATGAAAAGAACTTCTTTTTGATCTCAACCTGAAGACAATGACTCTTTGTCCAGGCTCTGATTAATGTTTTCATGTCTTCTCCTTGTTCTGTTTTAGAACTGTTTTCGTTCTTGACTCTAAGTACAAGTTTTTAGGTTCTATCGTTAAGGGGGAATAGTATTCACCCCAGTTTTAGAACTTGTGCTCTGAGTTCAGTCTTTTTGCTGTCTAGAACTGCTGTATGGTTTTGGCATCATCAAAAAGGGGAAAATTGTTGGGAACCTTGTGGAATATCCTAATCATTGTTTTGATGATACCAAAATCCATAGGTCTTAATTGTAATAGACTAGAACGTTTTTGAACTCAAGTGTTAGAGTTCGTTTCTAGTTTAGCTTGCAGTTCTGAAGACTAAAGACTGAAGATTGAAGGACGAAGGAGTGAAGACTGAAGACTGAAGATACCAACTGAAGTATCAGTTGAAGAATCAGTTTAGAACTGATTACTTAATGCGTGCCACGTGGATTCAGCGGACTGATACTAAAGTCAAGTATCAGTTAAACATCCTTCCTCGGACTGATCTTCCAACGTTCAAAGGAAGCCACGTACTACAAAAGTACAGCAGCATTAAATGCAGAGATCTCAGGATATCTTTTATCTCTGTAGAGGTCATTCCTATTTGATGGCTACTTTATCAGAGACGTCGCATCTCCTGATCTCAACATAGTCGTTTCCACCAAATAAGGAACCTCGGAGATTGAAGCCTCAGCCCAGATTCAAAATGCTCTCCAACGGAAGAAATCTTGAAGACGTTCTCCGCCAACGGATCTATTCTTGACTCTTCCTATAAATAGCGTTCGAGGATCACTTCAATCTTCACCGATTCAACGACATAAGCTGAAGCTCTGCCAAAATCGCTACTCAGCCTAAAGCTCAATCTCCCCACATCTTGAATCGAAGAAGAGAATTCCAAAGCCAAAATCAGTCACTGCTGATTACATACATTCTCTTAGACCTTAGGCAAACACCTGTTTACCCAGAAGCCAAGGTCAAACTTGCTCCAAAGAACTTGTTCTTTGAAGTATAGTTGGCATTTGTTCAAACCTCATTTCCCTTCAAGAATTGAGTGTTTGAGTGATTCGGAGCCTGACTCTGAGAAGTCTTAGCGCGTGTTGTGCTAAGCAAGAGAAGTCTTGGTGCGTGTTGTGCCAAGCAGAGAAGTTTTGACACGTGTTGTGTTAAGCAGAGAAGTCTTAGTGCGTGTTGTACTAAGCAGAGAAGTCTTAGCACGGGGTGTGTTAAGCAAGAAGTCTTAGCACATGGTGTGTTAAGCAGAGAAATCCGACACGAGTGAAGTGTGGGTGCTGAAGAAGGGTTTTCTTCAGTTGTTGGTTTGCAGTGCACCTGTTAAGCACTTGCGGAGTGAATTGTTGGTCTGATCAACCGACCGTGGATGTAGGAAAGTGTTTTCCGAACCACGTAAAAGACTTTGTGTTATTTATAGCTTTCAGTTTTACTTTCTTATCTGTGTTGTTTCAATTGATAAACTGAATATTGTATTAATGCAAAGTGAAGCTTAAAACTAACAACTTGCTCAACCGAGGCTATTGCGAATCTAAGTTTAATTTTCGCTGCGTATGATATCAGTCTAACTGATCTATCCTCTGATAGTCAGCTAGAGTGTTATCATCTCTGTTTTAGCAAACTCGACTAAAGCCTATACGTGCATCAGTTAAGTTCCAGCAACTTAACTGATAACTCCTTACTGAAGAGCTTTCAGTATCAGTCGTCAACCCTGTTTGGTCAAAACTGATTTCAGTCAACAGGAGTCTTAGGGGCCGTTTGATTTGGAGTTTAGGATTGATTATGATTAAAATTATCTTGAGAAATTAGTGTGGATTAGTGTGGATTTATACTATTTCATGGGTGTTTGATATCATGGTTACTTAATCCTATATTGTGTTTGATATCCATAGGATTATGTTGGATTATATTATCTAATACCAAAACTATCCTCATATAATTTTAAAAATATCATGTGTGTCCTCCATCAAAGCCCATTTAATATATTCCTCTTGGGCATTTTCATCGATATACGTGAAAAAGGGTAGCAGAATTTTTATCCAATTTCGCAGTACTAAAGTTATCCGATTGGGGGGGGTCGGTTTAGTAGTATGGGTTATTCCCACAAAATAGTATGTAGAAGTGGGATTAAGTAGGAGTTGACCACATTAATATAACATGATATCAAACATCACACTAATCTGTATTAATTTAATTTATCCTACCTATGAACCCATATCAAACAGCCCCTTAGTTTGCGTGCAAAGTTTCGTTTCGATCTCCATCTTTGAGATCCCTCACTTTGAGGAAATAAAAATAGCCCATAGGTGTATTCCCCCCCCCCCCCATACACCTATTCAAGACCCTCCGGACCTAACAGACTGAAGTAAAGAGTATCAGACACGTCACATTAAATGCTCAAGTACAAGTGTATTAAATGCCGAGGATTTGAAGATCGTCCTTGCAAGTACTAGAATTCTTCTTTTCGTGTAAAAATGTAGAAGCACAATACTCCAAGGACAAGAAGACTCAAATATTTGCTATACGAAGTATATGAAGATTGCCACCTCAGCCCAAGAAGTGACATTGTCTCACAACGGCAGAAATCTCGAAAACCTTCTCTCCAACGAAACTATTCGGAACTTCGCCTATAAAAGGAGCTTAAGGAACGCCTGCAATCTTAACCGATTCAAGACTTACGCTGAAGCTCTGTCAAAATCACAAGCCAGCCCTATCTTAAACATAACCTTGTGTTGGGAACTTAATGAAATATCATAATCCTAGTTTTGATGATACCAAAATCAATAGGTTTCACTTGTAATAGACTAGAACTGTTCGAACTCAAGTGTTAGAGTTCTTTTTCTAGTTTAGTTATTGTTCTGAAGACTGAAGACTGAAGAACGAAGGACTGAAGACTGAAGATGTCGACTGATGTAACGATTAAGGCAAAGTCAAATATTGATATTTGACTTATCATTCGAAGGATCAGTTTCGATTGATTACTTAATGCGCGCCACGTGGATTCAGCGGACTGATACTAAAGTCGAGTATCAGTTAAACATTCTTCCTCGGACTGAATCTCTTATGTTCAAAGGAAGCCACGCACTTCAGAAGTACAGCCGCATTAAATGCAGAGATCTCAGGATCGTCCTTTCTCTGCAGAGGTCATTCCCTTTTGGTGATTACCTTTTCAGAGATGTCCCATCTCCTACTCTTCAAAGTAGCCGTTCTCACTAAACAAGGAACCTCAAAGATTGAAGCCTCAGCCCAAGTTCAAATTACTCTATAACAGAAAAAATCTTGAAGACCATCTCCGCCAACGGATCTATTCAAGACGTCTCCTATAAATTGTGCTTGAGGATCACTTTAATCTTCACCGATTCAACAACATAAGCTGAAACGCTGCCGAATTCGTTACTCAGCAAAATCAAGCCGCCCCAAAGTTTGAATCGAAGAAGAGAATCACAAAGCCAAAAATCAGTCACTGTTGTGTTTTGGCAGGATTATTATTGTAGTTTTACAGCTTCGTTACATACCTTTTTATATTGGGCAAGAGAAAAATAAAATTTTGATTAAATTTTCTATTACACATATATATATTTTAATGACTCCTTGGTTAAGTATTATTACTTTTAATAGTAATATTTATTATATTACTAGATAAAAAAAATCTTTTTCTATTATTTGTTTATAGCCTATACTTAAATTAATATTAGAGAAATGAAAGGAAATGAATATTTTTTTTGGTAGCTTCTCATATTCGCAAGGGATGGGGGCGTTACAATTGATTACATACATTCTCTTAGAACTTAGGCAAATATTGTATATCCAAAGCCTAGGTAAAACTGACTGCAAAGAACTTGTTCTTTGTGGTTTAGTTGGCAAGTTTTCAAACCTCTTTTCTACGAACCGAATTGAGAGTCTGTGTCGAAAAGGAGTTCAGACCAGTGTTCTGTCTCCGTGAGATCTTAGTGCCCAGTGTGCGTTAGGAGTGAGAAATCCAACCCAGTGTGTTGGTACTGAAGATAGGCTCTTCAGTCGTCTCGGTTTGTTGTGCACCCGCAAGCACACGTTCAGGTTTGCTGTGCACCCGTAAGCACATGCCCAGTGAAATTGTTGGTTTGATCAACCGACCGTGAATGTAGGAAGTATTTTCCGAACCACGTAAAAATCTCTGTGTTATTTACAGCTTTCAGTATTTACCTTCTTACTTGTGTTTCTGCTTTCCTAAACTGAAAACTGATTAATTGCAAAGAGAAACTTAACTGTTGACAACGTTATTAAAGTCACAGGCTATTTCGAAACAAAAAATTTTCGTTGCGTGTGTTATTAGTCTAACTGATCTATCTTCTGATAGTCAGTAAGATTAATAACATCTCTTTGTTTATCAAACTCGACTGAAGCCTTACGTATATCAGTTAAAGTCTTTGACTTCCAGCTCTGTCGTATCTTTCCAGATCGTACTTTCAGCTCTGCCATGACCGCCAGAGTTAGCAAATCTTCGCCAGAGTTGACAATACTTGCAGAGCACGTTTCAGATGGACTTTTCTTCCCTGTTACGATTTTATTTCCTTAAGGCCAGCTTTGCAAGGCCGATTTTGATGGTAATTAGGATTGGAATGAAGTCTATATAAATAGGGTCTAATATTCATTGTAATAATTAACTCATTTGCCCTAATCTTTCGTTCCACCTTGGAGAATCATTGTTCCGCAAGGCAACCAAGACTTAGGCGTTTTTCAAGCTTTCTTTGTTTCTTCAAGTTTTCAAATTTATTGTTCTAGTTAGCTTTCAATTTAGTTTTGTTTTTAGTTTCCTCTTGGATTGTAATTGAGTGACAGCGATTGCACATTCAAGAAGTTTATGGTATTTCGTATTTAATTCAATTTATGTTATTTCGTCATGTTTATGCTTTGCTTTTACGTTTATGCTTTGATTTTAATTATGCAATTTCAATTCTGTACTTTCGATCATGCCTAGTTTAGAAGCTTTAATTTACAAGTCTTTAAATTCTTAAGTTGCATTTACTTTAAGCGTTTAATTCTTGTCTAGGGTTAATAGTTTCTTGCCTAGTTAAATTTACAAGTTTAAATTCAAGTTAAGTTTAAATTCACGTTTAAGTTTACTTTACAAGTTTTTAAATCAAACCTTTACTGCTTTCTTGCGCGATATAATTAAAATCCCTTTAAGATCTTCCTTGATAGACGACTTGGGTTAGCTTACACGTTACAATAGATCTCGTTCTATTGCGAGTCAATCTAGCGTAGTGTTTAGGTTGAGTCAAATTTTGGCGTAGTATTTTTGTTTTTCTTGTTCTTTGCTTTCCATTTTTTTTTCTTGTTTTTGGTTGCTTGTTCGGTTGCTTTGATTCTGGGTGTTAATGTTTTTGTTTTCAGCGCTGCAATTCCACTCTTACATTGCTGGCAGCGCTGCAATTCCACTCTTACATTGCCACCAGCGCTGAAAAATGCCAGCGCTGCATTTCTACTTTGACGTTGCCGCCAGCGCTGAAGAATGCCAGCGCTGCAAAGTCTAGATCCAGACCTGCATTTCTACTCTGCCAAGGGCCAGCGTTGAAATTTCTACTCTGCCGCAAACCCTACTTTTTGTCGCCGCTCACAGCACTTCAGTTTTTCATCACCAATTATCAGGGAAGTCTTCTAACTCTTTTTATTTTGTGCCCTGAGGAACATGACATTCTTTAAGTGTGGGGGGCGTCTTGTTTTGTTGCTTATGCTTTCGATTGGGCAATTGGTTCCTTTATTCTTAGCTTGCTCTTGGATACTTGCGATTTTTTTATGAATTTGTGAAAGAGAAGATAGTTTTCGATGTGAATTTTGAGTTTGTGATTAAATGGTGGTTATTCTTGTTTTACTCTTGATATGTGTTTCTTGATTGTGCAAAGAATTATGAGTTTTGTTGCAACACTGTGGTAAGTAATTAAAACGTGATTTGTCCGGTAGATGCTAGAAGGAGTGTTGTCATTGTGATTGCCTACGATCGTATCCTTATCTGTGAAATGTGAAAAATGTTGGACGAATTGCCAGCTCTGAAAAGGCCAGCTCTGAAACATCTGGCGAGCTCTGAAAATGACAACGCTGAGTCTCTGCTCCTCTAGTTTAACTACGAGCATGGGAAACCACGTGAAAAGACTTTGGATTACATCCAAATGGTTTTATTTCATGAATTATGGCTCAACTGTCGAAATCTAAGTGATTAAAGAACACAAAGTGTGAAAAATGGAGATATTGATTATAAAGGCGATCACATTAGGGAATTCACTTCTAGCGGAGAATTGGGTCTGATCGAATTACTTGTATTATTGTTTTGTTGCTTCTTAAACTTTAAGTTACTTGCATGATCGAGAGATGTGAATTGATTGGAAAATTTTGAATTGACTTGTTGAATGTTTGGATGGAAATAAGCATCATTGAAACGCTCTCTTCCTAGGATTCATACTGATTTTGCCTGAGGACAAGCAAAAGGCTAAGTGTGAGGGGGTTGATTTATGCTTAATTGTTCATATTTTGGGGGTTTGCATGTGCTTATTTTAAGTTAAATATCCTGGAAATTGGTGCGTTTATGGGTTTGTTTTATGCTTTGCAGGAGATTTAGATTTTATAGATGAAAGAGTGCTATTTTGGAGATTTTGGGTTAGAATGGAGTACTTAGGCGCAAACTGGTGCCCAGAGCTGAAAAGCCCGCGCCAGAGCAAAGCGCGCAGATAGGTCTACGCCAGAGCAGAGCGAAAATGCCAGAGCCAGAGCTGACTTCCATAGTCATAGCTGACCATCTCCAAATCTGAACTTCAGCAGAACAAACTTGTCAGAGCAGAGCTAAGACTCGACAGAGCTAAAGTTCCAGATCTGAACATTCCAGAGCCGAGCTTTTCCAGAGCATACAATTTCCAGAGCGTACAATGTCCAGAGTCAACATATGTCTCCAAAGTCAACTTTTCCAAAGCAGACTTTACTCGCCAGAGCTGAACTTTACAGAGCTGACTTCCAGCTCTGCCGTATCTTTCCAGACCGTACATTCAGCTCTGCCATGACCGCCAGAGTTAGCAAATCTTCGCCAAAGTTGACAATACTTGCAGAGCACGTTCCAGATGGACTTTCCTTCCCTGTTACGATTCTATTTCCTTAAGGCCAGCTTTGCAAGGCCGATTTTGATAGTAATTAAGGTTAGAATGAAGCCTATAAATAGGGTCTAATATTCATTGTAATAATTAACTCATTTGCCCTAATCTTTCGTTCCACCTTGGAGAATCATTGTTCCGCAAGGCAACCAAGACTTAGGCGTTTTTCAAGCTTTCTTAGTTTCTTCAAGTTTTCTAATTTATTGTTCTAGTTAGCTTTCAATTTAGTTTTGTTTTTAGTTTCCTCTTGGATTGTAATTGAGTGACAGCGATTGCACGTTCAAGAAGCTTATGGTATTTCGTATTTAATTCAATTTCTGTTGTTTCGTCATGTTTATGCTTTGCTTTTACATTTATGCTTTGATTTTAATTATGCAATTTCAATTCTGCACTTTCGTTTCATGTCTAGTTTAGAAGCTTTAATTTACAAGTATTTAAATTCTTAAGTTGCATTTACTTTAAGCGTTTAATTCTTGTCTAGGGTTAATAATTTCTTGCCTAGTTAAATTTACAAGTTTAAATTCAAGTTAAGTTTAAATTCACGTTTAAGTTTACTTTACAAGTTTTTAAATCAAACCTTTACTGCTTTCTTGCATGATATAATTAAAAGCCCTTTAAGATCTTCCTTGAGAGACGACTTGGGTTAGCTTACACGTTACAATAGATCTCGTCCTATTGTGAGTCAATCTAGCGTAATGTTTAGGTTGAGTCATTTGACAAAACTCTTTTTAGTAAAAATGTTAAGTCAATTTGTATTTAAAGTTTCATTTTCAAAAATAGCCTATAGGTGTATTTCCCCCCCCCATACACCTATTCGAGACCCTCCGAACCTAACACCTTGAATAGAAGAAGAGAGTACCCAAGTGTTGTAATATCAGTCTAGCTGATTACCTAAACTCTCTTAGAAATCTAGGCAACCCTTGTTTTATCTTAAGCCTAGAATAGATTACTTGAGAGCCTGTTCTTTGTAATCTTAGTTGGAAGAGTTCAAAGCTAGCAAAGGCACTTGTGTGTCTTAGCGTGCTAAGAGCGAGTGAGAAATCCAACCCAGTGTGTTGTTGCTGAAAATTTGATTTTCAGTTCACAGTTTGTTGTGTACCAATAAGCATTAGCCCAGAGTGTTTGTTAGACTAATCATTTGGTCGTGGATTAGAAACTTGGTTTCCGAACCACATAAAAATCCTTGTGTTCTTTATCTGCTTTCAGTTGCTTGTTATCTGTGTTCAAACTGTTTTACAACTGAACTTGCTTAATTGAAAACTTTAACTAAGGATTTTATAAGTGACAAACTTTTCTAAGGCTATTGGTGCTTAGTTTAAAATTCCGCTGCTGAGTTATTAGTCTAACTGACCAATTAACAGATAGTCAATAAGATCAATAACTCTACTCTGTTTTACAAACTTTAGACTGAAGCCTTACGTGGATATCAGTTAAGCTCTGTGCTCGACTGATATCAATTTACTGAAGTCACTTCAGTATCAGTCTACAACCATATTTCAACTAAAGTTTAATTTGTTTGTTTTCGATCGCCGCAAAAATAGCCTACAGGTGTATTCCCCTCATATACATGTTCAGTCAACCATCCGGAACACAACACGATCAAATATTAAATTAATAAAGTCATGTTATAATTCGATGTGAGAATGAAGATCTAAGATAAATAAGAATAAAGAATGGAGTAAGGTGGTAGAATATTTTATTCTTTTAGTCTATTTTTTTAAAAAAAAACTTTATTACTATCTCTATCCCCGATAAATGTGTTGTAGATGGGACAATACAAATTTTAAGAAAATATTGAGAGATGTGTTTAAAGTGAAGAAAGTGGCACACCAAGTTGACTTGTTAGGTAGTAATTAATAGTAAATGATTTGTAAGATGAGTTTTTTTTTTTTTTCTTAAATAGTGTGTGAACGAGGGTAAAAATGTAAGGATAAAAATATGAGGGTATACGTTTTAAAATGAAAAGACCATACTTATTGTGGACGAATGATAATGATTAAAAGACCACACTTATCGTGAACGGATGGTGCAATTATTTCAAAATCAATATTTAATTGACAATATTAAATTGAAAAAAAAAACTTATTTATTTCAAATACATCTAAGTATCTTTTATTTATATTTTTAACTGGTGAAGATAAATAAAATACCAATGTTATGAATCGTCTTCTATTAGGTAAACATCACCTTTTGGCCCATTGTTTGGGCGTTTTCTAAAAAATGTCACAACCTAAGAGTAATTACAATACAATATCCATCGATCTATTTTTTCTTTTTTGTGGCCTCCAAAAATAATCCAACGACCAATAATTAACGTGTTCCGGCCAATTGTCATGTTGTCAATACACGTGGAACAAGAAAAAGAAAATACACATAAATAGAAATGCATCTTTCAAACTTGAAGTTTCTTTCTTAAATCAATAAAAAACAATCGAAATAGTTCCACTTGAGAGGCTCCCATGGCTATATCCACATAGCAACAAAGCTCACTCCAAATTAACAACAGTGTTAGTCATGTAAGGCTTGCCCTTCCTTTCCAAATGCACACAGTGCATCGCCATATACGCCACCAATTCTACCGCCTCCAGCTCACTCACCTAGTCACCTTCACCGCCCCAACTCATCTGTGAAGCATCTGCTCCACTTCCTCGACAATGATCGTCGGCACCGTGTAGTCCACCACGCTGATTGGAGCCTTCCCGTCCTTGAAAATCGCCCTTCTCCCTGTCAAGAGCTCTAACACCACCGTAGTACTTGAGGTCAATGTACCTGACCGTGCCGGCCGCCTTCATCAGTCGATAATCCCGATCATCCTCCGCCCCCATCAGTGACAACCCGAAATCAGAAACCCTAACTGTCCAATTTGCATCTAGCAAGATGTTGTAGGATTTGATGTCGCGGTGGATGATCGGCAGCACATAGTAGCTGTGGAGGTACGCGGTGTCGAGCACAATTTTGATCCTCATCTACGTACTATGAATTCACCATGCCGCTGCTCTTCTCGATGTTGCCCTTGTTATGGAGGTGATCATAATGAGCGTCTTGTCTCTTTCCTCGAAGTAAAGGACTAACCTAACAAAATGCTTGTAATGCAATCGCGATAGAAACGAGATCTCCAATTCGAATTTGTATTCATTTTCTAGAAATTTCTTCGTTTTGGGGCCAAATTCGCTCCACTTAACCGCAACCTCGCGGTAGTTGGAGAGTTTCCCTCTGTAAACCACGCTGAAGCTGCTGGCATCGATTTTGTTCTCAGCTGCGAAGTTGTGTGTGGCTTCAGCGAGGGCGAGGAGGAGAAAGGCAAAGAGTAGGGTGGCAGATTGGAGAGAGCGAACAGCAAGGACGACAAAGGGCGGTGGTGGATGATTGCGATAAGGAGGCAAAGGATGATCATGATGAGGTAGAGAGCTACACGTGCCGCCGCCGGTGGTGGTGATGGTGGGCGGCAGCGCCTACTGTGGAGAGGAAGGGTTTGGCGACGTGAAGTTTAAGATATGCATTTGAAAGATGTGTTATGTTGTTGTATATTTTTTTTATTCCACGTGTATTGACAACATGAGAATTGACTGGAACACGTCAATTATCGATGGTCGTATTGTATTTGTGAGCCACAACCAAGAAAAAATAAAATAAAACGATAAGTATTATTTTGTGATTAGCTTAGGATGTGATATTTTTGAAAAAAAGTTTAAGGGTAATTATATTCACAGCCCCCATTTTACTCACTATAGCCCCCAATACAAAATAATAATAATAAATAATTATAAAATTACAATTTTATCCTATTATTCACAGCTAATTAAATTAGATTAAATCTCTACTTTTATATAGCCCCAACTTTTTTAGATTATTTTCATAGCTAAAACCCCCTGGAAAACACGTCTAGCAATATAAACACATTATAGATCATAAACAGTGCGCAGAAACCAACAAAATTATGATTTCTCAAAGCAATGGGAGAATATGAAACCCACAAATCAGAAATCCCAAATTCACAAAACATACACCAAGAACCCAAAAAGGAAGGGAAAACAAAACAACTAAAACTAAAATTGAGCAAAATAAAGTAAGACATTTGCAAGATTCCCACCTCGATCTGGCCATTGGCGGCAGCGATATGTAGAGGAGAGTTACAATTATAAACAGTAGAATGATAAATGATAGATGAATCCATTTCAACATGACTTCAAAGTTTAAACATCTTCAAATCCCCCAAATCCACTACACTAAACAACACCTACTCCACTATTACTGCAGCTCATCCTTTCTCCTCGTTTTATTAGAGGAAGAGCGGAATATACTGATAAAAAAAAAGTTAATTGGATTGAATCAAAACTCTGGTCGGCAATGTTATGAGGTGCCACATCCTCTTCTTCTTCAAATTAAAATAAGAAACCCATTTATCACTCTCTCTCTCAAGACAGATATGCAGAACTTGGAGCATCAACGGCGCATTCTACCGTTTATGAACGTAACTCTGAGAAGGAATGACACAACGTAAGGTAAGAAGATGGTAAAATTTAGAATTTAATTTTTTCCATGAAAAGAACAAGAAGAGTTGCGTGTGATTGATAGTTGGGGGTTATACAAAAGTAGGGATTTGATTTAAATTTAATTTGGGGCTACGAAGAATAGGGTAAAATAGTAATTTTATAATTATTATTATTATTATTTTATATGAGAGGCTATAGAGAATAAAATGGGGGTTGTGAATAGAATTACCCAAAGTTTAAATGATGAGCCAAAGAGTGATATTTAGTCCTTTTTATTTTAGGTTCTCAATTAATTAAAATATAACAAAACGAGACGTCGCCCAGTTGCCTCCAGTGCCTCGGCCCTCCGGCCTCCTCCTTAGCCGCCGCCCGGCCCGTCCCTGAACCCGTTGCAGCCTTCCCCTTCAGGTATGCTTGTTGCCTCAGTTTTTAGGGCTCGAAATTTATATTCGAATTGAAATTGAATTTTATGTGCTGCTTAAAATTTCCTTTGATATGAGTGAATGTAGTTACTGTATTGTTTTGAGTGAGAGAATTAGAAAATCAGTTTTTATTTAGTTTAGACAGGAAGATGGAGAATCGAAGAGGGCAGCCTTTGGTATGCTGCCAAGTTTTTTTAAATTATTTAATTCGGTTATCCGAAATACCGATGGCTTGGGTTTTGGTTCGAACTTCTAAAACCCCAGGCCCAATCCTCCCTTGGATTCCGCCACCGCTGCTCTCCTTTCCTTTTCTCATCAATTCAAGTGTTCCTTCTGAAATTGGTGCGTCACATTAACTTCTATTCAAATTTTCGTTTTTTCATCTTCTCTTCAATCAACAAGAAAAAGTAAAAGCAGATTCAAGAAAAGGTATTTATGGAAGAATATTTTGCTTCACATTTCTTTTTTTATGGTGAAGATATTGAATGAATTTTGTTGGTTTGATGGTTGAAATCCATGTTTATGAGTAAAATTGTTGTCAAAATCACGTTTGTTAAATTCTGAAAACAGAAACTGTCAATTTTTTTGCGGGGGAAATATTAACGTTAGATAACTGTGTTTTCATATATAGATTTTGCTTTTTTTATTTTTCGATTTTCCTAAGATATATCTACTGCAGCTATAGAAACTTGTAACCTTGTTATTCCCCATCTATTTATTATTTTGTAATGTGCAATTAATTTGGTTGAGTTTGTTTATTGTATTTTGTTGGACTGAAGATCTTGCTCTTACAATATTTATTTTGCAGTTAGGAGAAAGTTCTGAAATTGCAATGAAGGGGAAAGAAACGAAGAGGGGGTCCTCATCCACTAATTTGGATTCCCACGAACCCAGAATGGACATCAAGTCCATTCTGAAAGATATTGAATTTTTGGGTAAGATAAAGTCTTCATATTTACTGTATACTCTAATTTGTTGGATTTTTGGTATTAAGCATGCAAATTAATTGGATTTGGAGCTATTGTTATAGGAATAAAATTGTTGACGTTTTGATTACTGCCACTTGCTGTCACTTCAATCCTAAGACTTGGGCTTAGATATCTGTCTATCTGCTATAGTTTATGTTTTATGGAAGCATCTGATAGCAATGGATACCAGTGAACTTTTGAAAATCTTCTATTTTGATATTACCTATGGATATTTGATCTTATTCCTTGCTGGGATATATTTGTTAATGTTTTGAAATTTCTCTCTGAACAATGAAGGCAAATGAATTCGATATCTTTTTGAATGAATCCGTTCACAGGTTGTATTCAACCGAATTTGCCACATGAGGATTTAAGGAATACTAATTTCATTGCCTTTTGTTGTTGACGGTGTAGAATACTGCGAATAAGGTTTGAAATAATTGGATCAGTTTGAGATTTTAGTTGAAGATCACTAACATGTAACTTTTTCATGATTTTATTGCACCCATGTCTGGAATTGCTCCTTCCTCTTACTGTGAACTATTTCTTTTGTGTGTGTAAAGAGTGACATTTATTTATTGGATGCGGCGACTATGTGCAATGTATCAGATATGGCTACTACAACATCTTGGAATGTGCTTAATTTTTTGTCAATTCAGGATCCTCACACATGACATGGAAACAGAAAAAGGACTTGGAGAATAAGAAGGTAGTGTCACTTGGTGGAAAGGTGAGTTCGTCTACACTCTACTATCGTAGGACATGTTGAGCTCTCCAGTGCTTTGTATGAACTCTATGTTTCCTGTAAACAGCCTCCAAAGAAACAGAGGTTACCTCTTAGTGTTGCAAGAGTTGCAATGAAGAATCAAAAGGGAAGAGAAGAAAAAATGCTTCAAGAGGTTACTTCACATTCCCAGCTTTTCTTTCAATTACTCTAAATAGTGATTAGAAATGACGTGCAAATATTTGGTCTATACAGAGAGCTATACTCGGAAGGTTTGGAGCCTACAGTAGCAGTAGTTCGAAGAAGGTGGCAGAGAGGCGGCCAGCAGAGGACAGAATTTTGAAGTCGATTCAAGGCAATTTCAGAAAAGGGGTTCTCAACGTCGAACATCTGTTACAACCCTCAGCCCCTGAAGCATCTAACGACATGGGCAGACACCCTACCGGTAAAGGGAAGAAGAAGAAGAAGAAGAAGAAGAAGAAGAAAGACAACGGCAAAAAAAGTCATGGCAAGAGAAAGGGTGGTGGTGGTAAGAAGCGTCACTAGGAATATCTCAAATTTACCCTTTTGAATCCTTCTTCGGCTCGCTCAAGTAAGCATGTAGAACATATACATTAATGGCCTGTAGCTCAGATATGTTTTGCTGCTCAATATAATGAAATTTTGTGCTGCTAATTTGGTATTCTCTTTTGATGTATATGTTTATAGTTTCAGCTTATTAGTTGTTTGCATGAATTGAATGCTCAAAATTGCACAAGTCAACACATGCTATCTATTTAGCAAGAAGGGAATTTGCTAAGGAACCGAACATCATTTACAAAGGGTCACATAATTTTCTGCACCTTACAATGCTTGGTGATAGAAAAATGCACCAAAACTCTCTACACAAACTCAGAATAAACAAGAAACCTGCTGCAACTTATTTCAATTGGGCACCCTCGAAATATTTATACCAACTTATGATTGTGACATAAATGTAGCAAATCATGCCGTGTAACTCACATTGTTTCTGCGATAACGAATAAATTATTAATCCTCATTTTTCTGAATGGACCGTGATATTGATACAAGTAACAGAATTTTAAGGATTGCAAGGATACATAAGTGTAACCAAAAAAATATTTAAATCGATATTATTTAGTGTAATAGAGCGCCTCACATCATGTCGGAGTTTATACTCATGAAACAAAGTAAAGCACAAGCAACTCCAAGTGAAATTATTTCACAAATAGATACATAAAAAGGAACCAAAAAATGACCTTAATCAGGATTGTTTATTAGAAAAGGCGCTTTTTTCTCCCTTGCAGTAATCATAATTAGTTAATTATACACCCAGTAGAAGTATTAATTAATCACTCAAAAAAGCAACTTAGCATAATTAAAATCAACATGTTGTACATAATATATTCAACTGTATTTTCCATGACTTCCACAACCTATATGAATGTAACATGAGCAGCATATTCTCTCTACTTTGATCCCATGATTCCATTTTCATAAATCAACATAATGCTCTACAAGCAAAACTTTGCAATTACAAGATTTCAACTCTGGTTTATACTTTATACCGGGGATGGTGAGAGAAAATATTGTGGTTGTGATCTATCTAGAAGTATCCCACAAAAGGGACAACATGGTGTCGAGGTATGCGTGTGAGCAGAAGACTCTACGAAAGACTTGAAATTGGGAGGGTACCTGGGCATGGCAAACAAAATGCTAGGCGCCAACTTTGATGCCCGCCTCTGGCAACACATACAGTACCAGGAGGGATTAGTAGGTAGAGTCCGCAGAGTAACTGCACACCTTTGAAGCTTGTGTGTTTGATTAACTCCATTGTTGCTTATCACTCCAGAGCAAGTTGCATACTCTGTTGATTCAAATGGCACAACTGCTGAACAGAAGTAGCAGCGCTCGTGCACTTCATGGTTTGAGGTTTCCTCTAGTTTCCTGATAAAAAAAGAAAAGAGTGTAATATCCCAAGTAAAAGAAGTGGTAAAATCTTTAATAAACAAACTCCGGAATATTAGAAAAGCAACATATTGCAAGGTGTCCAATGCCTAGCCTTGTTAAACTAGTATAAGTTTAATAACATCGACATGCAATGAGGGAGAAGGAGGTGAACGAAAAGAATGGAAAGTGGAGATGCAACAAACATTAAAAGATAAACAATTAAACTGGTGGAAATGGCATACCTCTTCTTAACCTCTCTAATTTCTGCTGCAAGGAATTTGTAATCATCCTTCACATTTTGCGAAACCCACTGCTCCATCTGTGGCAATCCATCACCCCCAACTCCAGAAAATTCTTCTGATGAGTTGGATGGTGGCCTTAAAATGGCAGAAGTACTAATACTGACAAGCCTCAACAAGAGTTCATTTTCACAGCTAAGTAGCAAGTCCATCCACAAATTTATGTGCTCCTTCTTGTCGCCACTTAAGCCTTCTAAATCTAATACATGCTCTTTGCCACTCATGCTCTCTGTTGTGAATTCTTTAAGCATGACTTGCCTGCTGATAATGTTTATGAGGTGCAACTTACGGGATGAGAGCATGGGCAGAAGTTTAAACGCTTCAGACAATAATTTACAAGAAATTTCAAACTCGGATCCTAAGCAAGATGCCAGCCATTTCAGCAGGAGATGCTCTACATACTTGGGTGAAGATTGCTTAAAGGCTCGGAGAGCTGCCACAATATCCAAAATGTTCAGAAGCCTGTTGAGGTTCTCGTACTGGTTCAAACACCATAGTATATTCTTTTCCCACCAAATAAGTTCTTTCTCGGGGAATCCAATAAATGTTTCATTTTTCATCTCTGAAGATGTAATTACAGAAGGGTCCAATTGTTGGCCTCCAACCCAAAGGAACTCAACTGAAGCTTTATGAGATCTGAAAAGTTTATGACAATATTTCTATATTACTTCATAGTATGAAAAAGGTTGAGCTGGTTCCTCACTTCAAAAAGATTATGTCAATATCATTCTATTGATTTATGTAAGGGGCAGTTAACGACTACTATGTGCAGACTAAACTCCTGGATTTAGTTTTGACATGTTTTGCAGAATACAAAGAGATTTGTCACAGTACATACTAAGAGAATATTGGTAAATGCAAATACAGGGTGAACATACCACCATGTACCTTGGCATAAATATGCAGAAGTGCAGGTTTCTAATAACAATAGGATACCAAAAAAAAAAAGTCTAAAAGCTCACCTTCCCTCATACATTGGATCTAATAGATCAACATCATAACTGCGAACCTGCAAACAAGAACCATAAATTTTTCAGAACAAGATTCAAGGCAGTTGAACAGCCATCCATTTTGCCAAAGGCTGATTACCTAGTAAAGTATGATCCCTATATTTTCCCTATCTCATTAGCATATAGTATTATTTATAAATATTTCCTTCATTCCCAAAACTGCTCTTTACTCTCACTGCCTTACTTGGAGATGCAGGCTTTTCATAATGTCAAATTCCACAACAATTGATAGAGATCATGCCATGTGAAAATGTTATGTCCTGCTACAATAAATAAGGAGAGAAGAAAATATCATACCACAGCAACTGCCAAATTTCCAGGGGATATCGCCAGACCAAAGCAAGAGTCTAATGCATGAGCAAACTGTATTTATTGTCTAGTATTAGTTCACAAACAAAGACAATAAAGCAAGTAAAGAGGAAAGGTGATCTCATACATCTGCGGAGCTCTTCAAACCAGGACTACTAGAGGGAACTGGCACTTCAGACAAAGTATCTCCGAAAAAAACCCAACTCTTCAACGAGTTGTTCTGGAATCAATAAAAATATATGCAAAGGCACTGTTAAGTTAGTTTCCTAGAGAATCACTCTCTTTTTGTTGACTTTAGCATCATAAGCCAAAGCAGCAATGATAAATAACAAGAAAATTTTGGCAAGTAAACCAATTGCAAGTAGTAATAAATCATAGATAGGATGTATGACGTAATCTCAAGCATGGAATGTTTCATCGGGGCCTTCATATGACATGCTAATCAAATTTTAACCCATGCAACACCATTTACTATTAAATATTATACCTGGCTGCAGCTGTACAAGCAACATCCATCAAAAGCCCAAGCTAAACCAGCAACCTGATGTTTATTTCAAAAATGAATTAATTTTTGTTCAAGTGGTAAAATACTAGCAGTGGAAACTTACTGTACGGTCATGTGCATTATAACAGCCAACATTGTTAAATTTGTCAATGGATGTGTCAACGGTCCACAATTCAAGGAATCCAGATGCTTTGCCAATAGCCAAAAACAATTTCCATGGTGATTGTGCGGGCACAGTAAGTGAAAGTACAGAGATCATAGAAGAATCAACAGTCACAACCTAATTACATGATAAATCACTAATATTAAGATAAGGATAAGAACCAATTCTTGATATATCATTTTTAAAGTATAAAACCAAGACACTGAGATGAAATGCTGACCTCCTTCAACAAAGACAATGAATCATTGCTAACTTCTGATGCCTTGAGTAAATTTTCACCATTTACCAGCCAGATCTTCACACTGTAGCATAAAGAGGGGGAAAAAATAATCATGTCAATAATTCCTCGTGCATTTATGATAAACTTACTATGTAGTTACTATGTAAAACTATAATTAAAACTGTTTGAATTAAAAAAAATACATAATAGATCATCTTATTTTTTGCAAAGAGAGACTCAATAAGGCTATCCATGTAGAGGTCACATGGTGTTATTTAGATGCAATCAAAATTCTACTTATTTTAGAGGTCAGCCAACAAATGGTTATATACAAATTACGCACCTTCCATCAGAACTTCCAGTAGCCAATGCAAACTGGGCTTTTGAAACATTAGACCCATATCCAACCCAACTAATTGCGGTAATCCAACTATCATGTGCCTTCACAAGGCCAACAAGTGAAACCTCACCTGAGTGCCCAGCATTATCACTAGAATAGCACTCGGGTGCACGAACTCTCCACAATGAAATTCTACCGCACTTTCCACCAACAGCAAGAATGGAGCAGCAGTTAGAAGAGCTAGAAGGTAAACCAACATTGTTCCCAGATGTCTCCAGAATCGGAGACCAAGCAACAATAAGTGACATTAGCATTTCATTACGAGAAGCGTACTGCTGTGCAGATATTAATGGGAGACATTCTTCAGTCACTTCCTCTGAAGGCTTCCCTTCATAGAATGAGACCGGAACAATTTGCCAAGTGTTCTTCTCTCCTAAATTTCCATGGTCTTCTGTTACTATCTGATAAAAGATTTTAGGAGAAACATTAGTGTTAATGAATTTTAAGAGTAAAGGACAAAAAAATATTGAGAATGCCCAACTAGAAAATAAACAAGCAGCACAAAGTGGCTGATTCAAGGTGGATAATGAGTACATGAGAACTGTTTATAGGGAATCAGAAAGTCAATGAAGAGATCACATTACATCAGCTGCTTTTTGTCTTCTATGTTTGTGACTCTTTCTAAAAAATGTACCATAAGTACATTTATGATCTGCAGTATCTTGTCTTGGTATAACCTGAATAAGAGGAAGCAAAAATAAAATAAGTAGTAATGGAGAATGTATAGTATGCAATGAAGAAATGACCTGTATGCCATAGATGAAAGCAATAGTAACCACTCACATCAGAACCCTCTGAAGGTACAATTTGAAACTCTCCGAAATTGGTGTTCTTGTAGTAATTATATAGCGCTTCAGATATGTTCACAACCTTCAGAAACCAGAGAGGTACAAAACTAAAATAAGTCAACATTTTAGAGAAACTAATCCTAGTTTTATCATATGAGCTACAGAAAATAACATTTTAGTGTTAGGGATTTCTCAAATAGTGTTGATCAAAGAGAGATTGTAAATAGAAGGTTCGCTATTTACATACCTCTACCCACTCCAGAGAACAATGTGGACGGCGATAAACCTTCACATGCCCACCAGTGGTGCAAACAGCAAGTAAACAACTGCCTCATTGAATTAGGGGGAGGGGGCTCACGATGATTAGCTCTATGGATGCAGACTTAAGATGCCACAATCATAAAATCACTCAAAGATGAAACAGTTCATAGTAGTACCCAGCATTGCTAGCAAGACCTGCAGGAGACCAAGAAATCGACCGAGCACAAGGACGAGTTTCCCGCGATAAATGATAAGGAAGCAAACACCCATTTAGCAAATCCGCACCTATGTTCAAACCAACAAAAAAACAAGAGTTAAAGAAAAATGTACGGTTGAGACCACTAGAAACCACAATCCTTCCTACATCTATTAAAACACGATTAGACTCAGCTTAATAACTCAGCATACCTCTGCCATCATCATCAATCTTCCCAGTGGGAAAGCGCTTGCTAGATGGAACGACAATCACACCTCGAACTTTAGGATTATGAGGATTCTAAACAAACAAATAACGCAATTGATCAGCTATTAACCAACCAATTGAAAATTGAGCGGATAAACCATGCAACAGCAAATTCAAACAGCACAAAAAGCAGCACCACCGGAAATTGCACTACTTTACCAAAATTATGACAGCAGCGCCGCACGCCACCGCCACCAAATTTTCTTCGGACCAGATGACGGCGTTGGGGTAAACAGTCCGCAATGTGAAGACGGCAGATTGAAAGCATGTAACACCCGACATTTTCACTACAATATATATATATATTATTAATATTATTTTAGAATCATGTATATATATATTAAGTTAAAAGAGATGGGATAACTTTCAATATTTATGAAAAAGCCCAACAATAGTAAATGGGCCAAGAGTTTTATAAAAAATAGGAAGCCCAATAAGTATTTATTTGGACCAGGAATATTGTCATATAAAAAGGGCCGAAGCCCAATTTTATTAGTAAATCAATTATATCTTTTAATTAGAGTTTTAAATTGCTAATTAGATCTATTAAGCCTGATTAGCTCACAGAGGAACACGTTTCTTGTAGCTTTTACGCAGCTACTCCACAACCGACTTCAACTTGTATAAATCCCCTCACCTCTCCTGTTAAACCCTTTCCTTCCTCATTCTGCAATCTTAAACACGCAGCAATCATCCATTCAAACACACATCCTCCACAGCAGACATCAAAGAAGGTAGTCTTTCTTTCAATACAGTAGATTCTTTATGTATAGAAAAGCAACCACGAATAGTGAAAACAGTAATAATAATTGTTAAAGACACATCTCTATTCCTATTTCACAAACACAGCCTCAGTTTCTCAATAAGCAATAAAGAAAAACAGACTTATAACATATAAAAAGATGGATCTTGAGCAGTAGACGGACTGCCACTCCGAGAGGCACCTCGAATTATCAGTTCCTGAAATAGAGAAAAAGAGGGGATTTACTATTAGTTTGAGGTATTAAAACTGAAATAGGGGATGGATACAGAGTTTATTTTAAATAGGATATTTAACTGGAAAGTAGAGAACAAGAAGAAGAGGCAAGCGGCAGCAGCAGTCGCGAACCACCGCGGCGGAGGCGCGACCGCCGGCGCTGCCCGCGCCACGGCGGTCCGCGGTGGCTGCAGACAACAGAGAGTAAAGACAGAGACAGAGACATAGAGATAGACGAGAGAGACAAGAGGGGAAGCAGAGCGAGATAGAGGAAGAGAGAGGACAGCAGAGCGGCGGCGACCACCGGCACTGCTACGCAGCCACGGCTCACGGCGGCCGCCGCGAACAGGGCAGAGTGAGAGAGACTGAGAGGGAGAATATAGAGAGAAGAAGAGATAGGGGGAGGGCTTACCTGAGACAGGAAGAACGGCGGAGGAGCGGAAATCCGACGAGCTGGGGCGGCGGCGACGTTATTCGCCGGGATTCGCCAGAGGAGTACAATTGATGGGGGAGATTGAAAACCCTAGGTTGAATTGATTTTAGAATTTGGGGAATTAAATGTAGAAAGGAGAGGGAAGAAAGAGGAAGGGGAGAAGCTGCGTCAGCCTCGCCGCGCCGGAAGCGGCGAAAGCCGGCGATATTCGCCGGAGAGGTAGAGAGGGAGAGAGACGGCTGAGAGTGGGAGTGAAGGTAAAGAGAGGGTTTGAGCGGGTCTGCGTGAGGAAAAGAGAAGAAAGGAGAGAGATGTATTAATCTGATTGGGCTTACAAAATACTTGGGTTTGAAATTTTGATGGGCCTATTAATATTTCTAATGTGTTAAGATGGCATAAGATAGTTGTTGCGCTTATTTATTAATTTAATGATGATTTTAATATACAGGTACGCTTTAATTATTAATTAAGCTGAATTATATTATTTAAGCCTATAAGTATGAATAAAGGATTATTAGCTATTTGCTAATAATTGGCTTGATTTATTAAATGGCCTAGACATATAATTAATTTATGTTATTACCTTATGTATCTATGCATAAATTAGACACTAGATTATTTCGAAATCAAGTTCGTTAAAGAAGAGAAAAAGATATTTATATTATTTCTAGATTCATAGTTATTGAGGCACTAAGTAACATTATTGAGGCACTTTCACGTGCAACCGATTGCACCGTGCAACTGGTTTCTGAATGACACTACTTCAACATACAAATGATACTTGAAGATCTTCAAGTATCATTTGTATGTTGAAGTAGTGTCATTCGAAAAAATTTAAGTGTCATTTCCCGATTGAAATAGTGTCATTCTAGAAACCAGTTGCATGATGCAACCGATTGCACAAGAATATTTGTAAACATTATTTAATGTGGAGTTTAATTCTATAGCACCAAAAGAAAGCTTAAATTAAATTAATACTATCAAAATAGAAAGCACATGCACATCTCATATTAAATGCTAGGTTTTAGAGATGGAAAATTTATCATATTTAATTATGGCTCTTATTTATCCTTTTTTTAACGAATTGGCTCATATATCTTGATACATATTTGTAATAGAGCATATTACTAAAGTTTCGATTTAGCCCTTGAATATAAAAAATTTAAGTTGCGCATTGCAGCATATTTGTTGTACATAAAAAAAAGTGTTAATAGGCAAAAATGTCTTGTTCCTTATGTTGTATATGAAAAATGTCCTACTTTATAAACTTAAGCATTTTATGCCCTAATTATGTGAAGTACCTATTTTACCCTTTGATGTTGATGAGTTTGCTTGGTTTTTTGTGAAAGTCTTACACATTTGACCGATTTGACAGCTATCGGTCATAAAAGTCAATGATTTGACAGCTATCAGTCAAGAGTAAATATGATAGGTGAGTGGCTAGATCATGTGTCCGCCGGGCAGACACATAATTTCATCGGACAGACACATGATTTTACCGGTCGAACACATGATCTAGCACCCAAATCATGTGTCCGACCGATAAAATCATATGTCCGCCCGATGAAATTATGTGTCCGCCCGGGCGGACATATGATCTAGCCATCCACCGGTCACATGTATTCTAGACTGATAGTTGATAGTTGATAGTTGTCAAATTGTTGACTTTTATGACTGATAGTTGTCAAATCAGTCAAATGTTTAAGACTTTAACAAAAAATCAAGCAAACCCATCAAATCAAAGAGTATTTAAAGAATAGAGCATAAAATGTTTATGTTTATAAAAGATGATATTTTTCACATATAACTTATGGAATATGGTATTTTAAATTTTCGCTCTTAAAAAAATCTGGAAAGAGCCAACGGTCTGAAACTTTATTTTTAAAGCGAATAATATAATTAAGGGTTAATTTGTTTTAAATCCATAAACTTTACACCATTTTTGGTTTTTCCCAAGATAAATAAAAGTTTGTTCTAAATACATGAACTTTCATAATTTTTGGAATTTCCCATAAAACTCAATTCAGATAAAATTAAATCTGACGTGAGGCTGAATTTTGCCAACGTAGAAGATATGTATGATGTTATATACTATAGAACTTGAATATTTTAATTATTGTGAAATAAATTTTACCAAATTAAACCTTTAAGATATTGCACAACAACAAAATCCGACTCTACGACAAATTTAATTTTATCAGAATTGACTTTCGTGGGAAATTCCAAAAAGTGTGAAAGTTTGTGTATTTTGAACATATTTTTATTTGTTTTGGGAAAGACCAAAAATTATGTAAAGTTTGTGGATTTAAAACAAATTAACCCTATAATTAAAAATCATTAGGATAAAGGGTAGGGATGTCATTTGATTTCTTAGCTGAATCATCTGTGTTTTTCAGCTATGAATAATTATTCCCCTAGGAAGTAGGAACGGGTCTACGTTTATCTCTGTGCCCGTACTATTATTTATTTATTTTTATTTTTTAATTTGGGAAATTTTTAATGTATATGTAGAGTATTAATTAAATTTAATAACTGGTGAGTAAGTAATAGTGTACGTTTGTAATTATAGATAGGGCATAGTTATCATAGTATTGACGGCACGCCATGCATCCACAATATTAATATGATAAACATTTTTTTTATTATTATTATTTAGAAGGAAAAGAAATCTTATTAACCAATATTATAAAAAGCTAATATTACGTTGAAGAAAATTTTATAAAATAATTAAGTGTGTTACGAGTAGAATAAGCATCTTACTTTTATGACATTATTAAAGTGATTAAAAGTAAATGAAATATCTCACCTACATTTCTTAAAAATATAAATATTAAAATATGGGACATACTAGAATTGAGGGAGAAAGTTTTTGAGAAGACGGCGAGAGCATGAGCAACATGAATATTTGCATCTCTCTAGAAACATAAACATTATAACTAATCCATACTTTGAATTCAAATTTTATATATACATGTCGAGAGTGATTCAAATGAGTTTATATATATATATATATATGGTATACTACATATCTTATATGAGCATCACTCATATTTAATTTTCGTTAGCCTTATTCTTTTTGGTTTAGACGTTTATTTTTATTCTAATACTTCATAAATTGGTATTGGAATTGTTAATTTTATAAATTATATAAAATAGTTTATAAAATTGATATAATTGATATTTTCGATATTTCAGGATATAATTGATAGTGTGAAAATAGTTTGAAGCTTAAAATGATATTTACCCAAAAATTAAAGTCCGATTTGTTCATATTCCCTTTAACTTCAAATTATTAATAAAAATAATAAATCGAACTTTGATTTTTATGTAATTTATAAAATTAACAATCCCAATAAAAATTTATGAAGTATTAGAATAAAAATAAACACATAAAAAAAAGATAACGCTAATGAGGGTTAATAGTGAATAGTGCTCACATAAGGTATGTAACATAGCATCTCTCTCTCTCTCTCTCTCTCTCTCTATATATATATATATATATATATATATATGGTTAGCTTCCAAGGCAACCACCTACTTAGATGGATAATAGAGACCACATCATGTCCGTTGGATGAATCTGAATCAAGGGATCATAAAATTCCATGATATTAAATTAATTTGGTATGTTTATGAAATCCCGTGAAATACTCCATTCCTTTTCTGATGTGATACCATTCGTCAATGAACGTAATAGCTGAACATTAGTATGTTCATTTATTTTCCTACGCACATATCGATGTTCATTTGTTTTTCTACGCATATATCATCGAACATTAGTATGTTCATTCATTTTTCTACGAACATAGCAACGAACATTAGTATGTTCATTAGTATTTTCTATGTGAACATTAGTATGTTCGTTTATTTTTCTACGAACATATCAACGAACATTAGTATGTTAATTAGTATTTTCTACGAACGTGTGGAGAGAGAGAGAGAGCGTGAGTTTGGAGAGAGGGACGGATCAGTTAGGGAAATAAATAAATATGGAAAAATTACAATAATTAATGGACGAATGATCACCGTTAAATTAAGCAAGATCGACGCACAAGATTTGGTCTTCATTCTCTGTATAAGAAGTGGTCTCCATAGAACTTCATCATATATATATATATATATATATATATATATATATATATATATATGGAGAGGTACAAATAAGAACCACTAAATAAAATAAGAATGGAGAATCATCTTAAGCCATTCGATCATCAAGATTTACTGTCGATGCATCATCTTGGTTAATGAATGCACAACTTGAGTTCGAATCCTGAAGGGAGCAAAAGTTTTATTTTTTTAGAATGCAGTAAATTAATAGCAGGTGCATTAATTTGTATAACTGATACAATAATTTTAATGGTTCTCATGTTCTCACGAAAATTGTGGTTCTCGATATATAGAACATCACCATATATAGAACAACACCATATATATATATATGGGATGGCTAAAATAAGTACACTTCTTAAGATATAAAACAAGAATCATTTTCAGCCCTTAGATCATCAAGATCTACGGTTGATTCATCATCACGTTGCATGAATTCAGGATCCTGGGTTCGAATCCCAAAGATAGCAAAAAATTATTTTTCGCAATTCATATCTTTATATAGCGAATTCATACGTGCTCTATATAAAATTCATATATTGAACATGTCAGTAATGCGGTTGAACATACGAACAATTTTATTAAACTTTTGGGGTTTTGGGGGTTCGAAACCTGAATACGTTCAACACAATTACCGATATGTTCATCAAAAATCTGGATGGCGAAATTTAATCTTAATTATTGAGTGTTCAATGGATCATGATCAATAGTTGAGATTTTGTTTCCTTTCTTCGAAAATATTTGCGTATATATATATATATATATATATATATATATATATATATATAGAACATAAGAACAATTCTCAGTCCATAGATCATCAAGATCTACGGTTGATTCGTAACCACGTTGGATGAATTCATGGTCCTGAGTTCGAATCACAAAGATAGCAAAAAAATTATTTTTCACAATTCATACCTTTATACAGCGAATTCATATATGTTCTACATAAAATTTATACATTGACAATTGTTTTTATTTCTTATTTTAAGAGATGTTCTCATGGTATATATATATAGGGGCGCGCTCCATTGAGACTCCCTATTTTTCGTGTAACATGAGGACAATGAATAAGACATATAATACTAATGAACAAGATGTATATACTGATGAAAAATAAAATTAAAAAAATTGATAATGAATAAGACATATATACTGATGAACAATGCCATATATACTGATGAATAACAAAATTTAAAATATTCTGCTCCCTCCAGGATTCGAACCCTGCGAAAAAAAATCTCCCTGCAGATATAATATCAACCATAGGATTGATAAAATAAATGCACCAGATCGTGCCCTAGATCTCACTAAAATTAAGGAGTCTCATTGGAGCGGCCTCCTATATATATATAGGGGCGCGCTCCAATGAGACCCCCTATTTTTCGTGTAACATGAGTACAATGAATAAGACATATAATACTAATGAACAAAACGTATATCTAATGAACAAGATGTATATACTGATGAAAAATAAAATTTAAAAAATTCGTAATGAATAAGACATATATACTGATGAACAGGGCCGCATATACTGATGAACAATGCAGTATTTACTGATGAATAACAAAATTTAAAATATTCTGCTCCCTCCAGGATTCGAACCCTGCGAAAAAAAAAATCACCCTCCAGATACAATATCAGCCATAGGATTGATAAAATAAACGCACCAGATCGTGCCCTAGATCTCACTAAAATTAGGGGGTCATTGGAGCGGCCCCCTATATATATATATATATATATATATGTATATGTTTGAGTTCAATAGAGAATTATCTTTTTATTCATTATGAACAAATCTATTCATTTTACGAACAGATCAACATAAGTAATGAACAGTCGTATTTAGTAAAAATAAAGAAAAACTCGCCACCAGCAGGATTCGAACCCTTG
This sequence comes from Salvia miltiorrhiza, assembly GCF_028751815.1. NCBI lineage: Eukaryota > Viridiplantae > Streptophyta > Magnoliopsida > Lamiales > Lamiaceae > Salvia > Salvia miltiorrhiza. Next base: position 41,082,599 of record NC_080392.1, read on the forward strand.
GCAAATTGATGTTCATGTGGTACATTGATCTGTTCATTAAAATTATAGACCTGTTCGTTTTTATTTTACGAATTCTATATTCTCCACAATATTTAGCTTCTCTGTTGGATCCTTCTCTCTCTCTCTCTCTCTCTCTCTCTATATATATATATATATATATATATATAGGAGAGGGCTACAATGAAAACACTTCTTAAAATATAAATATAAACGTTTTTTAATATACGAATTTTATCCAACATGGTTACGAATTCATCCAACATGGTTACGAATTGTGAAAAATTAATTTTTGCTACCTTTGGGATTCGAACCCAGGACCACGAATTCATCTAACAAGGTTACGAATCAACCGTAGATTTTGATGATCTAAAGGCTGAAAATTGTTTATATTTTATATTTCAAGAAGTGTTTTTATTTTAGCCCTCCCCTATATATATATATATATATATATATATATATATATAATAGGAATTATTTTTTAGTTCTTAGATGGTAAAAAATTATGATGAATTCATTACTTTAATTAATAAATTTTCGGTTTAAGATTCGAATTTTAAAGATAATTTTTATTTAATTCATAATTTTTTACAACAAATTTATTTTATAATATATCGTCACCGCTGGAATTTGAACCATAGATTTGTTCATTAAAGTAATGAATTCACCGTACATCATCATGATCTAAAGATTGAAATTTATTAGTCCGTATTATATATATATATATATATATATATATATATATATATATATATATATATATATATATATAGGGTGAGGTTAACATAGAAACCCCCCTTAAGATGAAAACTAGGAACCAATTGCAACCATTGATTTAGTTAAAATAGATGGATGAGATTAATCTGCAGATGCACATTTTAATTACTAATTTAAATGTAAAATAAATTAAAAGGATAACAATGTAATACAACCATTAAATATTTTAGACGTATTTCACTTTGGTAATTCACTTTCACTTTGTAAATTTCACCTAGGGTTTGCACACCATAGTAGACGAGAGAGAATTCGACGGCGGCGATTGAGGGAGAGTTTGGTCCGACGTCTGCGCAATTCAGGCGACAATTTAGGGAGAAAGGAAGAAAGGGGGCACCGTCGATCTGTAGAAGGTGGCGACGTCTGTGCAATTCGAACCGTCGATCTGTGCAAATCGACGGCGAGTTGTGGGCGGCGGCTTTGAAACCAGACGTTGGCGGCTGCAAATCGAACCAGACGTCGGTTGATTCGCTGTGCTGTTGAAAACCTGGCGACAGCGACGACGAGAGACGTTAAATCCAACGGAGGAAGGCACGCTTTCCTGTGCATCTTTGGGCTAAGGCGGCGACGGCGAGGGAGGTGAATAACGCATCTGACGGGGACGATTTAGCTTTCCGTCGACTGATTTAGTACTGGCGACAATCGAATCCGGGTTTTTGTAGTTTTTAACATTCATCTTTGAAATTTAGTTTGCATAGTTGCTTGTTTGAGTTGCATAGTTTCATTTTTTTTATTAGTTGCATATTTTGATGCGTAGTTAGAAATTTAAGATGCATAAATTATATTTTGTGGCTTGTTCATTGTGATTAGATGGGGAATGTTTTTTTTTCGGGGTTCATTGAATCTATTGTGTAATTAAATGTGTTTTTTGTATTGAGTGGGTGTTGAGATGTTGAAATTGCAAAATTTATTTCGTTGCTTATAGTTTCAAGTGCACAACATCACATTTGTGTTGTACAATTGGATTGCATAAGTTATTATATTTGGTGCATAGTTGGTGATTGCATAGATTCTTAAATGCACAATCCTAATTGTGTTGCACAAGATGAAATTGTAATTGCATTGTTCTTGGATGGAGTGCATAGGTCATTTATTGGTTTGTATTTCATAGATTAAATTGCACAGTTGATTATCGAAAATGCATATATGAAATTGGATAGTTGGTTTTCAAAAATTAAATAGCACATTAGAGTTTCAAAATTGCATTTTGCACTAATTATAATTGCATAGTGAATCCACAAGCAGCTCCATATGCACGGTAGAAATCCATACCATCTTCAAGAGTGGCAAATGTTTGACCTATTTTGGGTTTCAAAGAATCATCACATTCAGGAACGTAAACATCTTCCACATCTGTGGTATATATCCAAATCAAGTTGCATAGAACCTGTATGAAATAGCAAAATAAACTAAAACATTAATAATAATAAAATTTGTGCAACAAAAAATTGATATGCAAAAATATCTAAAATAACATTATATTATTAATTGTGCAACATCAACACATATCTATGCAATTACTATATCAACCTGTGCAATTATATGCAACACAACATCTGTGCAACGAATATAATTAGTTGTGCATCTGAAATAAACTCATAAATAAAATTGTGCAACATCAACACACATTCATGCAATTACAATACATATCTGTGCAGGTGTGCAATTGAAATCTACATATAAAACAAATGGATTATAAAACAAAGTATGGAAGAATATAAAAAAAAATTCAAGATGACGGAAAAATTAAAAAAAAAAAACATAAAATTTAATCTACAAAAAACTATAACTCTTTTATTAAAAACTAATTGGATAAAAAAACAAAATGGATAAAAAATGAAATTAAAACAAAACATCTATTATTAATTAAGAAAACCTTAAAAGACAAATATAACCTTCTCCTAATTAAAAACAAAAAAAAACGGCAAAATCAAACAAATTCCATCATTTTAGGCGCATTATTAATCAAATTAATCATAACCACTAGATCTTCAAATTTAAAGGCTAAGATTAGGTTCCTAGTTCTCATTTTAAAAAAGGTTTTTATTAGAACATCTTCCTATATATATATATATATATATATATAGAAGGGATTGGAAAAAGCTTGAACCCAATTCCTACAACGATGAATATGAACACATTTGAAATTCCCCGAGAGTTATACATGTGTGTGTGTGTTATCTATCGTGTGAACTACATTTTTTATGAGAACATGAGCTCGATTGCTCCATACATCCATTAAAATAATGCATTCACTGTAAATCTTTTTTATAGAACTCCTGAGAATATTTCTCAATTCTTATTTTAAATAAGGGTTCTATTTGAACATTGTCTTATACAAAATGCAAATATTTAGTTGTTATTTGAGTCCTTTTTCTAACCGATATGATTTAGTTGTAATATATATATATATATATATATATATATATATATTGTGTGTGTGTGTGTTTTGTGGAATTAAGCTTAATTTGTGGAATTCATGTGGTCTTTTCAGACAGTTGCGATGAAATTAAGGTCGAAAATTGTGGATTATGTACAAACGAGACAAAAGAATGCAAACTGGGGCTGATCGGCCCAGGTTTTTACAAACCTTTTTTTCGGCATTTTATGTATAGATGGACGGTCAGGTTCACTACTTTGTAATTTCATGTTTCTCTCTAAAATGAATATATATATATATATATATATATATATATATATATATATATATATGATGCAGTTCTAATGAGAGCCACAATTTTCTTACGAACATGATAATCATTAATTTAAAATAATTTAGGGTCAATAATTAATCTTAGTTCTCACTCTAATGTAAAGTTTTCAATAAAAGCTAGTTCTAAATTCGACTAAGAAATAATTCAACAATTTACAATTTACTAGCAATTGTATCATATGTACACTAAATTAAAAATGAAATTGGAGATCGACGACGTTCAAAATTGGTTCTAAATTCGGCTGATTACATATCTAATACTATCGGGGCTCGTTTGGTAATAAGTAATGCTGTACAAAACATACGGTTTTTTTTATAAATTAAAAGTCCACAAATATTACTGATTTTGAGGGAATCTATATACCACCTAATGGGGTGATATACGTAATACAAATCTTAATTATAACTATTATTAACTTTATATATTCTTAGTACATCATACTAAACACAAACAACATGTATTTTACAGATATTTTAACGCATTCTATCAAACATGATATTAATTTGATATTTAATAAAAAAATATTCTAATTAAATATATCACACTTTTATTTCATACCGCGTGCTAAACGAGTTCTTGATATACCCAAAAAATGAAGCACACAAGGGGGTACGACCGTACGTGCATGTGTAGGTGGAACGGTGGTTCGAGGGGGTCTATTCGTAACTTCTAAATTAGCTCTATTTCGGTGCTATAATTTTCGTCTTATAATTTGTTTACTCAAAAATGAATATGTTTTTTTGGTACACCTAAAATCCTTACCTCATTCATGATAATCTACGCAATAATAATAATTAATGAAACTAAAGGTAAACCGACTTTCAAACAAATCATTTTTCTATAGCTATGCAGTAGTTGACTAGCTAGCCTGTATCACTTTGGCTGTAAGATTATTTTACCATTCGAAATTGTATGTATTTTGTAAATTGTTAAGTTATTATTTTTATTTTTTTAGAATAATTGTTAAGTTAATTTTATATGGCACATAACTGTTCAAAGTATAGATTTGTTATTCTTATTTTTAAGAAATTCCATATAAATTACATGGAGGTCTATGTTGAATCCAGTCATATGATAAATTGAGATACTTTCATCCAATTCTAAGCGAAGGGAATTTAATTTTGGTGGAAATTTACATATTCGTTCATTCGTTGTGTTATTATGAAATAGAATAGACAGGCAGAATTATTTAAATTCAAAATAAAAAATTTAAGTTTCACATATTTGCAAATTTGACATTAATTTCAAATTTTAGTAATTCATGGTACTTTTATTTTCTATACATTTTTGTATTTCAAATCTAGAGTTGCGAAAGAGTTAGATTATTATGCTACATTTGAGAAATCACTCTCAATTACTATTACCTACGTAATACTCCCTCGGAGGGGTGGGAATTTCGGGATCGGGTAATCGGGTACCCGATACCCGACCCGAAAAAATCGGGTATCGGGTACCCTATACCCGAAAAATTAGGGGTCGGGGTCGGGTTCGGGTATTTAGGGTGTTAAAAAATCGGGTATCGGGTATACCCGATCGGGTATCGGGTATACCCGAAATACCCGATTTTTTAATTAAATGTATTTAAATTATTTAATTAAATTTTAATTCCTTAATTTCAATTTCAATTTAATTAAATTTTAATTTCTTAATTTCAATTTCAATTTCAATTTCAATTGGGCATGAAATTAGTGGTTACATTTTCGAATTTTTTTAAAAAAAAATCGGGTATTTTCGGGTATTAGGGTACCCTAATACCCGATTAAGGAAAACCGGGTACCCTAATACCCGAAATACCCGATTTTACACAGTTTGACCTGAAACATGTAATTTTGACCGGGTAATTAGGGTACCCGAATACCCGACTCGGGTACCCGAGTCGGGTATTAGGGTACCCGATTTTTTTTCGGGTTCGGGATCGGGTATCGATTTTCCGTCTTAATCGGGACCGGGTACCCGATTTTTTGGGGGACCCTCCCGTCTTTTGAATTTATTGATATTGAATCTATACTTAATTTTTTAGTCGAACAAAATGTTCATCAAACTCAAACACAGTATAATATAAAAACAAGAATAAAAGGAAAAGAAATTCAACAAATGAAGAAAAAAAATATTCGGGCTTTACAGGCAGCAAAAATATAAAGAAATGAATCGATTTAAGCTGCAAAGCGGATCCCAAAATCTTCAATATCCGCACGTTAAATTTCGGCTTCTGGAAATATTTATTTTTCCACAGAGCCGTAGTACGGTGCAGTTCGTCGCCGTAAATTACGTACAATTACACGCATTCACAGTTTCTTTCATGGCTAAAAGCGTAAATTGAATATACATACATACATACATGGAGTATATATAAACACGACGACCGCCGTGTGGAAGAGAGGTGGCGGCGACACGGGGGGGGGGGGGGGGGTGGAAGACGATGCAATGAAATGTGATTGAGAAGTTTTCCATATTTATAGTGAATCCCTTGTGTTTGGCTTTTTTCATTGTACATAATTAGGTCTAACTTTATAGGAGTTTCTAGGCCCATAATATTTATGGACTGGGCTTTTTGCTTTCGGAACTTGCCCTGGCCCATGTTGAGCCTAATAATCTTATTATGCCCTTGAATGGAATGGGATGAACAATATTTTGGTTACAAAAATCTTATACCTTACCAAAATAAATATGATATCTATAACTATAAGGGATAAGGTTCAAAATTCAAATACACTTGTACCTATATATTGGGCTTCATGTACTCGTTTTGCACAACACACAACTCATTTGTTAGGCTTTAAATCTATTTGTTAGGCTTTAAATCTACAGGGATTTTTTCTGGATTCAACTTGTTCATTGTGGATTCATCTTCGGGTTTTATCAATTTAATTATATATATTATTTTTGTTCTTATTTAATTATGTTAGAGTTAAGTTTTTATCTGATTTTAGAGTTTGTATAACTTAATGGAGTAGAATTTATGTTTTAATTTATTGATAGTCTATGATTTATTATTCCTCATGCTCATTTCATGTGGAATTTTTGGACAATATTTTGCATATTTAGTTATTCAATTTGAGACTTAGCGATGATAATTGTTCATCTGATTCAGGAATACATGATATAATTTACCTCGAGTCATAGCAAAGAAAGGTGGGTCATATGAAGCCATTCCGAATGTGTTTTTAGGAGGTTAGTATACATGCATGTATTACATTAAACTTAATAATAATAAAAAATATATGGCACGTCGTTTTTTTCTGCATAATGATACTTCTTACAAGCCATAGGAAATTTTTGTTTACACCATATTCTATACGTAATACAAATAATCAAACGCCGTCTATGTTAGGTTAAATTAAATTATCTTTAAGAGTCCGTATTAAATTTTATGGAGTATTATTATATATAACAACCATAAAAAGTATTCATAAAAATAAAAAGATAATTTTTTTTTTATTTTGATTATGTAACTGAACTGGTCAATGGAGTGGAATTACTTGGTGGAAAAAATCAAGAAAAAGATCAGCGGGTGGAACAATCGGAAATTTTCTTTCGCGGGAAGGATTACCTTGATTCGATCTGTTTTGTTTTCGATCCCTATTTACCAACTGTCCTTCTCTAAGGTACCCAAATGTGTGTTGTCCGAAATTAGATCCCTTTTGAGTAAATTTCTGTGGGGGGTGGTCTGGAGGCTAGAAAAATTAATTGGGTAAATTGGGAGGAGTTGTGCACTGATCCAAGTATTGGGGGGCTGGGGTTTAAAAATCTTGATTGGTTTAATTCAGCCCTTATGGCTAAGTGGATCTGGAGGTTTTTGACGGAGAGAGATTTGTTGTGGGTTAGGGTGGTGCGGGCAAGTCAAGGGGACATCTGTTGGGATGGAGAGGGTCTTAGGGTGAAGGAGACCACATCGATGAAAATAGGATGGTGGAAAAAAGTGCTGGGGTTAAGCTGGGGGAAGGGGGAAAGTGGCTCAGACAGAATCTCGAATTTCAAATTGGAGAGGGCGATTCCACATCATTTTGGCATCACTGTTGGGCAGGGGAGAAACCTCTCTCGGAACTATTCCCTAGGCTGTTTCATCTTAGCAACAATAAGGGAGGCTTCATCAACAGTATGGGAGAGTGGGTGGAAGGAATTTGGGAGTGGAAATTTTCATGGAACCGGGATTTGAGGGATTCTGACCAAGAACGAATCACTCACCTTCTTTCTTGTATCAGTAATTTTCCGATTTGTGCAGGCAAAAAAGATAGCTGGAGATGGAAAGCCGATCCAAGTGGAAGATTCTCTGTTAAGACGACGTATAAGGCGATTGATTCGCAAGCAATTCCAACTGATCATCAAGGAAAGAAGGAGTGGCCAATGATTTGGAAAGCAAAAGCCCCATTTCAAGCAAAAACAACAGCATGGAAAGTTTTGAAGGGAAGACTGCCAACTTGTGACGAACTCCAAAAACGACAGGTCAATATTCCAACCTTAGAGGCTCTCTGTATCTTCTGCAAATCTTCCCCAGAATCCATGGACCACATCCTTTTTGAGTGTTGCAAATCAGACGAAGTTTGGAGGGGGATTCTTGGCTGGCTCAATAAACAGACGACCCTCCACCATAAGGCTTATGACCATTTTCTTGCTTTCGTACATCTTGGAAATAAGGAGGACACTGATTTTCTTATTGGTGTGTGGATTTGCACAACGTGGTGTCTTTGGAAAGAGAGAAATGAGGGTAAATTCAACAAAAGCCCATGGAAGACTGAGAAAATAATGGCAGAGATCAAAACAAGAATCTGGGGGTGGTCGCTGGCGTTTAATCAGAAGACAGAACCAGGCGAGTTCAGGAGATGGTTCTTTGGGGTGAATTTGTGTGGCTAAGTCAGGTGTTTCTTCCTTTGTATTTCTCTTCTACTTTTTGTGTTTCGTTATTTTTTCCAGTTGTGTTGTTGGTGGGGTACCTCTGGTACCTTTGATTTCTTCATTATAAAAGTTTTTACCTTTGCCTGATCAAAAAAAAAAAAAAAAAGATGACACCTCATCATTTTGATCCATGACGGCAACAAGACGTTCCACCATTTTCTGATCGACGACAATTTGATACTTACTCCCTCCGTCCGCCAAAATTATGTAAAATTGCTTGGGCACGAGATTTAATAAAATTGGTGATGATTTTGATGTAGTGGAGAAAGGGTCCCACCACTTTATGAGATGTGTGGTTGAGATTGAATTTTGAGTGGGTTTTTTGTAAATAAAGAGTGTTAGTAAGGATAAAATATTAAAGAGGATGGTGGGACCATTGCCATAAAAGGAAAGTGACATAATCTTGGCGGACGCCAAATATAGTAATTTTTACATAATCTTGGCGGACAGAGGGAGTATTATTTAGCATCCCTCCATACTAATTCATTTCATCCATGTGATATTGATTGAGGATCGATCCTTCAGAATCGTTGCGTTTAAGAAGTATCCTCACCAACACAACAATTTTCACGAGGAGATCTTCTTGGATAACAACACCACAGTTATCTCACGAGGGCTTCATGGTCAATTTTCAATATATAGTGGCATTGAGATTAATAGGGGACTTGTTCTTATCATTACGACAAGAACTAGAAGCCATTTGAAATAAAGAGGGATGTAGGAAATAGAAGTAGAAGAGTAGAAATTTAAGTGCCACAACAATAAGAGCAAAAAAAAATTAAGTAGACAATAGAATACGTCAAGAGCTTGGAATGCTTAGAGAGAGAAGATAGCAGAAATTGTGTTAGGATTAGGGAGTGGGTATTTATAGAAGAAAAATGAGAGAGTTTGAATTTTTTTGGCTGTATGTCGGTTCGGACGGTTTGAACCATGGAATCGCTGGTTTGGCGCAATTCTAAAAAAAATTATATATGAATCGTCGATTCGAAGAAAATATAACCAAAATTGGACCGTCTAAAAGTGATTACAGTTTCGATTCAGAATCATTGACCGCGGTTTCGATTTCGGGCTGATTCTGACTCAGTTTGGCCACTAGAGATGTCAAAAAAGCCCGAAACCGACGGGTCGACCCGAATAGACCGATAAAAAAGGTGGGTTAGGGCTGAAAATTTTTAGCCCGAAAAAAATTTAGCCCGAATGGCCTGAACCGAAAATAGCCCGAGCCCAATAGGGTTGGCCCGAAAACCGAGTGGGTTGGCCCGATTAACCGAACACTTTCTTAATAATTGATTTCTAAACTTTAATACTTTACTTTTTAATTTGATAATAACATTTTGATGCTTGTATAATTTGTTTTGATTTTTTCTAACGATCAATAATAAATATTTATGATATAAAAGTCAAAGAAAGATAGTAATTTATGTTATATCTATATACAGTTTTTATTGGAAACAAAGTTAAAATTAGATATTATGTAAATTTACATTAAAACAACACTAATTTTTGTATCTAAAATAAGGTGAAATGTTTTGATTTAAAAAGCGCGACATATTTTTATTACAATAATATGATTATCCATATAAAAAATTATACATATAAAAAAAACGTAAATTTGTGGGCCCGAACGGGCTAGCCCGAAACCGAGTGGGTTAGGGTCGAAAAATTTTAGCCCGAAAAATAAAAAAACCGACTAGCCCGAACCGAAAATAACTCGAAACCGAATGGGTTGGCCCGAAACCGAGTGGGTTGGCCCGATTGACATCCCTATTGGCCACCTCTAATTAATTTATAGCTATGTGATAGGCCAGAAGACGTTACAGGTTCAAGGATAATTCTTTGTTGTCACTTCTCTATATATATCTATATATCTCTTGATTTATGTGTTGGCGGGCCTAGTCATAGGATGTCGTAAAATTATAAGTATGATTATTTTTTATTTTATTATTTTAATTTGAATAGTTTAAAAGCCCACGCTATTTTTAATATTCAATCGATCGATGATGATTGAGATTGGTGAAAGGTATATATGATAGATAACATAGACATCTCTATCATGTATAGTAAATCACCTCAATATATTTATTACAATGTTTAGTTATTTTTAAAAAAAATCCACCAGAATAGAGGAAAATAAATATTAAAAAAAAAAAGACCCAAAGTTATGATAAGGTGTTGAAATGGATATAAGTATTCTTAGGATGAGTATGTGAAGAGACTGAGCTGCCCTTAAATTAAATATGACAATTTCATGTGTGAATGTGAGAAAGCTCTACTAGTGTCTTTGACATTGTTGACAAACTATTTAGGTATTGATCCTGAAGGGAAATGATTAAGATCCTGGTTGGTACAGCACCAAATAGATTATTAAATATAGTATTTAATTTTAAAGGTTTTGATAAATAAAATTTAAAATTATTTCGAAATTGTAATTTTAACATGATTATTAAATTATGACAAATTAAATCACCATCTTTTATTACGTCCCGTCAATTGTTTTCGGTCATTGGATTGTTGAGTTAGAATTTACGTATATTAGTTCGCCACGTAATATTCATGTTACGACATCGTTTACTATAAAATTGTTGAATATTGAAAATTATTGTGCAAAGGATATTGTCCATTTATAATTTGGAGAAATTATTTTATTAAAATAGTACGAAACTACATCGTTTAAGTCTCACAAAAACAACATTGTCTTTACTAATACATGTCCTGAAGGGATATGATTAAGATCTAGCTGGTTAGTACAACACCAAATAGATTGTTGGATATGGTAGTTAATTTTAGAGGTTTTGACAAATAAGAGTAGCAGACTATTTCGAAATTGTAATTTTAACGTGATTTTTAAAGCATGACAAATTAAATCACCACTTTTTTAATTTTTTATAATGTTTTACCTTCAGTTTTTTTCGATTGTTGGAATTGGGGGGATCGAAAAAAAATTCGGGGATAGAAAAAATTAAAAAAGTGGTGATTTAATTAACTACACTTTAAAAATGAAGTTAAAGTTGCAATTTCAAAATAATTCGTGATTTTATTTTGCCAAAACCCCTTAATTTTAATTGAAATATGATGATTTGATTGTACACTCATGATTTTCATAAATTCGAAGATTGAAATATTATGAAAAGTGACTACAGTATTGTAAAAGTCGATCAAATGTTAGAACAATTGATCAGAATATTGTGATAGTTCAATCAGATTCATGTCATAGGATATCTAATCAGATTCCTTTTGGCACCATGCGTGGACGGAAGAGAAGAGTTTAAGTGATCGGTTTCCGAGACTTTTCCGCCTAAGTAACAATCCCGAGGGCTGCGTTAGGAGTATGGGGAGATAGGTGGAAGGACAGTGGGTGTGGAATCTTGAATGGAGCCGTGCTTTGCTGGATAGAGAGAAAGAACAAGCAGATCTTCTTCTTTCATTTATCAACAACTTTCAGATAAATGAAGGAAAATTGGATTGTTGGAGATGGAAACTCTCGCCAGAGGGTCTCTTCACAGTCAAAACGGCATACAAAGCAATTTTCAATCAGGGGGCACCTCCCACCCAAAGCAAGAATGGGGTTTTCTCCACCATCTGGAATACCCCAGCAATGCACAAGGCAAAGTCAACTGCATGGCGAATCATAAGTGGGAGGATGGCGACGTGCGACAACCTTTTGAAGAGAAACGTTCCAATCCCAAATTCGGAGATGTTATGCGTTTTTTGCAAAACACACAATGAAGATGCAAATCATCTCTTCTTTTCTTGCCAAATGTCCTCTGATATCTGGTACAACCTCTTTCGTTGGGTTGGCAAGCAGTCTGCACTCCCTTCATCTGCAAAAGCTCACTTTGAAGTCTTCATTAATATGGGGAGTAAGAAAGAGTTTGGTCTTCTCTCTGGTGCATGGTTATGTGCGGTTTGGTGTTTGTGGAAACAGAGGAACGCATGTAGATTTAATCAAGTTCCATGGGTCAAAGAAAAGGTGATTGCTGAGATCAAAACTAGGCTTTGGGGATGGCAGCAGATTTTCAGCCGGTCACCACCTTCAAGGGATTTTAGATCCTGGTTTGGAGCCGCCTGTGTTGAAGATTAGTTTTGACTTGGCCTCCTCGCTCCTGCTGATGAAGGCTTTCTTTCCTTTTGTCTTTCTAAGTTTTTTTGTAACCTTGTTTTGACTTCTTTTGGCATCCCTGGTGCCTGTTGCTTTTCTAGTAATAAAATCTAATATCCTTTTCCTGATCAAAAAAAAAAATTGTATGCAACAAACAATCTTGAAAAATTATGCGTGCAAGAGACTTTCGATATAAATGTGTAAGAGTGACTGAGTGAATGTGATATTAAAGGGCAGTTTAGTAATTTTGAATATATCTTACGTATTTTTATGAAGTAAAGTAATTTTAATGTCTTTGTTATTAAAAATGAGTAGATTTCCACCCAGATAAGATTGCGGAAAAAAGAAGAAGAGAGGACAATATGGATTGTTTAAAAGGAATTTTTTTGGTATAGTATTTGGATAAGAAAAAGTGTTTTTAGCGTTAATGGGTTGTACCATTTTTTATCAGAAAAAAAGGATTTATTAAAACAAAAACCAAGGTACCAGAGCTACCGAAACAGAATTATAAAAGAGAACTAATCAAGTCATTAGAGCACCAATCAGAGAAAGGAAGCTCCTTTGAAATGATATCAAAACATTTATTCCAACTCCACGCCCTAACTTTAATCTCCGAAAGAATACTAATATTAACCGTTCCCACAGCCTCGAACCTGTCTTCGTTTCTCTTTCTCCAGATCAGCCAGATGGTACACACCCAGATTGACATCAAGAACTTCACGGTCTTTTTCTTATTGCTCAAGTTCACAAACGATTGAAAATGCAATCCAATCTTATTTGGTCTTACCGTTGAGAATCCAAGCCACTTCTGAATCTCGTCCCAGGTCTCCATGGTTTTTGGACAGCTTAAAAAGAGATGTTCCGCTGTCTCCCCCAGAGAATCGCAGACATTGACGTAGCCAGAGGGGGGGTAGTGGGGGCACTGGGCCCCCCTGGAAATTTCAAAAAACACTAGGGGTATTTTAGTAATTTTATATTTAATATTAAATAAATACATAAATATTCTTATTTTAGTAATAATCCCAATTTTTCTCTACGTGTAGGAGATAAGCTATTGAACGATTGTAAAACTAGTGTTGTAAGGGTGTGTTTACTTTGGTTGAAAAAAAGTTTATTGAAAAATGATAGATAAGAAAAGGTGAGAAAATATTTTTCTCCTTTTTTTTTATCATATATTTTGCTAGAGATGAAAAGATGATAAAATGTTGAAAAATATTTTCACATCCATATCTTAGAATAATATTATCTAATATTGGAGAGAAAATGAGTGAAAAGGGGATGCCCGATAAAATATTTCACACTGGCCAGAGAAAATTTTCCATCATAATAAACATGTGAAAATGGTGGAAAATGGATGAAAATGTATTTTTTCTTTGTTTTCCATCAAAATTAGTGTATTTGGTAATAAAATGAATAAGTGATTAGATGTTTTTTGCTTATATTTATTCCATATTAGAAAATTGAAATAAATTTAGCTGGCATGGTCCGAAAATGAATATTGATTAAATTAGTTGGGACGAAGAGAGTATTTGGCCCCCCCTAGCTAAAAAGTCTGGCTACGTCACTGATCACAGAGCTTGCATTTTTTGTCTTCCTCGTTTAGTGGGTATATGTCTCTTTTCTAAATTATCACAGGTGGCGAGTCTATTTCAGAGGAGTCTCCACGCCGTGACGACCGCTTTCTGTAGCGCCTTCGTCTTCCAGATTTTAGCAAACTCCATCGGAAAACTGTTAAAGAGAGGATTGTTCTCTTCTTGTTTTTAAGATACAAGAATAAACAGATTTTGTGGTATAAACACCTTCTGGAGAAGCTGTCCATGTCCACTTGTCCTCCTCTCCTGCAAAAAGAGAACACTTGAAGATAAAAGAGGTTAATTGCTGCACCATCTCACTTTCTCCCCCCCCCCTAGCTCCCTCATCCACTCCATCTCCCACCTCCAGCATCCGTCCACCCACTTCCCACACTCACCGATGCAAGCCTCCTTATTCGAGCAAAGCCGGAAAAGTCTTGGGAAAGCCAACTTCAGCGGAGTTTCCCCTACCCACTTATGAAGCCAAAAGGAGGTGTTAAGACCATTCCCCACTTTCCTCTCAAGATTATGTAGGAACCCACCCTTATTCATGTTTTCCCCCATGGCAACAATTTTTCCCCACCAACCCGTTCCCCTCCTACTCTTCCTAGACACCCTTATGCCCTCCTCTCCCCACTCAATCTCTCCATAGATTGATTTAACAATCTTAACCCAAAGTAACTCCCCACTCCCTAAATTATATGTTTTAAGTGATTTTTTTAATGTTTTTATTATCTATATACATAATTGTTGAATTAATAATTAATATCCACATAACATTAACTATCACAAAAGCTCCCATACCTTAGTGACGGATTCAGGAGTTTTATATTGGGGGTGTGATAAATAATCACATGATCATAAATGTAAAAAATATTAATGATAAAAATAAATATATTATTTAATTTTAAATTTAGTTTTGAGCTTATATTTTTCTTTCAAAATAGGTATTTTTTATTGGGGTGCAAAAATTAAATCTAATATATATATATATATATATATATATATATATATATATATATTAATACTATTGATTTTTTGGGGGGATGGGACGGGGGGATGCATCTACACCCTCATGCTCTATGCTAGATCCGCCACTATGGTACCTCATTCGAATCCATGGGGATGGATCCTTTGGCACCTAGACCCGATCAATTGCCTTGACACGTTCGACTAAACGAGTAATTTATAAAAATATAATCTTTAAATCATTTGATCTAAATTAAATTTTGCTTACTTTTAAGAAGAGTATAATATTTTAAGCAAAATCTTGTTTATATAACAACTAATACAAAAATATAATTAAAAACTATTTTTTTTTTACTTTATAATCATATTAAGAAAACATTATCATGCATTAGAATTGATACTTCACTCAATAATAAGTAAAAAAAAAAATACAAGAATAGAAACACATAACTGGAAATAAATCAAACTACAAATTGATGCGTGAGACATTTTCTAATGTGAGACTTTTTTGAAATATATAATTTTGACTTAGATTTGGAGAAAATTAAGTTTGATAAAATTAAGAATTTGTGGTTGATATTCAAAATTTGAAAAAAAAAATGACGAGTCAGGTAAGATGCAGAGTTTGAAGAATCTCGAGAATTAGAATTATTTGAATTTATAAATCTAAGGGTTAATAGCCAAAAAATACACGAACTTTCACCGAATTTGCAAATTGCACATGACCTTCAAAATTGGCCTCAGAATACATGACCTTTTAATTTAATTGTGATTTGCACATGCGTTGACCATAACTTTAAGCCTAGTTGACGTGGCTGCCGGAAATTGCAGACGTGGACTAACCGTCGTGCAAGTAATACGACGTCGTTTCTTGAGTGAGTATAATTTTAAAAAAAAGAGGAAAATCTCGGTCTTCTTCTCCGTCTTTTCCAGACGTCGAGCACGACCGCCGCCTTTTCCAGATTCGCCGTCTTTTCCAGACGCCGAGCACCATCGCCACCGCCGAGCACAGCGCGGTCTTCTTCTCCATCACAGGCCATCGCTCGCTTTCTTTCCGCTGCCTCACCGCCGTCCTCCATCCTCTATCGCTCGCCTTTTCTTCGCTCATATGAATGTCGCCTCACCGCCATCCTCCATTTCCGCCCCTTTCCCTGAATCTCCATCCTCCATCAGCCGTCATTCTCCATCTCCGCCGCACCGCACAGCGCGGCCTCGTCTCCAACCGCCGCCTTCCACCAGCCACAACACAAACACCACACCACGACGACACGACACAAGCACAACACCATGCCACGAATTTCAGTAGCGAAGAGCTGACAATCCCCAAATTTGCAAAACCCCCAAATCCACAAATCCCCCACAATCCTCCTCCGCTTCCAACCTTCCAAAATCGAAGTCCAGCCGGATGAAATCGAAGGAGTGGTGAGGGAAAATCGGAGTCAAATGGGAAGAAATCCCCAGATCTGAAGCCACAATCCTCCTCTGCCTCCAACCTTCCAAAATCGGAGTCGAGCCGGATGAAATCGAAGGAGTGATGAGAAAAAATCGGAGTCAAATGGGAAGAAATCCCCAGATCTGAAGCCACAATCCTTCTCCCCATGCGCGTAGAGTTCATCAGCTTCGTCACCGGCGAGGCCTCCGACAAGTGCCACCAGGAGAAGCGGAAGACGTCCGTCGCGCCCGATGCTGGAGAAGAAGATGACTAATTAGGCAATTTTGTCAGCTTCTCTCTTTCTCTCTCTCTCTCTTGCCACATGTATAAAAAAATTACATTGTTTTTAATTTTTATGCCATGCGTATTGCCACAGCATTAAAAATGCCATGCGTATTGCCACGTCGTTGCCGGTCAACTTTAATTATAGCCGGAATTCTCGCCGTGTGCAAATCACGATAAAATCAAAATGTCATGTATTCTAAGGCCAATTTTGAAGGTCATGTGCAATTTGCAAATTCGGACAAACTTCGTGTATTTTTCGGCTATTAACCCTAAATCTAAATGTAAGTAAATTTGTGAGGAAGAAACTAAGAGAATGTGAAACTGTGAAGATGATATAGGTTTGAGGTGGTCTTGGGTATACCCGGGTGTACCGTACAACCGGGTTACACATTCACTTAAATTTTGACCCGCACTCTGATTTGAACCCATATCCTGACCCAACTCATATAAATAATATTATTTTGGGTATGGGTTAACTCGGTTATACGGTACACCCAGGTGTACCCAAGATTTTGTGTATAGAGGTTTAATTTGTTTGGAAGAATATAGCAAAATTAGGTTATATTTTTGAGAAAAAATCAATGAAATTTTAATATATATATATATATATATATATATATATATATATATAAGGAGTTACATATTATTAAAACGTGATTAAATCTATACTATATTAAAAGAGCAGTTTTCAATTTCAAATCAATTTGAAATCAATTTGAAATTGATTTGAGTGGCAATTTTGAAGATATATGAAATATAAAGGTTATAAATAAATTACACTTTCACACCCCACTAATTCACCCTCATATTCACCGCATGAACTAATTCAACATATCTTTTAATTAATAAATTATAAAACTCAAATTAATGCAATTATAAAATTAATCGTTAATGTCGGAGTTATGCCACAAAATTGTTCATTAACTTCTATTAGCTCTTTAATATTCTATTTACGTGCTTCCATTTAAGTATAGTACAATAAGACAAAAATTATTAAATTAAAAATAGGTAAATTATCAATAGATTTAAACGGTGATTTCAAACTAAAAAAATAATCTATAATTACTATCAAAATTCAAAAGTTTGTAAATTCAGGTTCTTTACACAATTACACTATTTATATAATTCTAGATTCTTTACATACATCATCTATATAGTTTTAAATTTTAAAAATATCAAATATTTCCATGTATTCACTGAGGGCAAATGTAGTTTGATTTAAAATGCAAAAAAATATATTTATGTAAAAATAAAATAATCTCTTTCCTCTCTCATCTTTTTTTTGAATAAATCTATTTTTTAATTATTTTAATTTTTTAAAATATTTTTTTTTTGCACTTTAAATATCAATTTTTATTATTGTGAAATCTATCTATACTATATTAAAAGGGAGTTTTCAATTGAAAATCAATTTCAAATTGATTTGAATGGCAATTTTTTGAATACTGAAAAAATAAATGGCTAATTGAAAATTTATGTATAATTCTAAGAACGTGGTTTTGACCACTTCTTTTAAATTTTAGTTAAAAATAACGTGTGTATTTTTAATCTGCAAATCATGGTATTTTTTTACAAAAAAAGAACAGCATATTATGTGCATAATTGCATTTCTCATGCAATTATATCTAAAAGTATTTCTGAGTTTTTTAGATAAATAAAATTAGTTATATATATATATATATATATATATATATATATATTCTTATATGATTTAAATTTATTTAATTTGTGGTAGTGTTTTTGTACTAATAATACTTTATTTATTTATTTAAACATATTTGATATTTATATAGATTAAAAATGAATCTTTTTTAAAAATGGTTTACATTTATTTATTTTAAGATTTTCAAATTCTTCACTATATATTAAATTTTAATATAAAATTGAAATAATTATATGGTATAACTATTTTACTTTTAGTTACATACAAAATATACTGACTATTGTAATATGCAACAATTAGTTTGTACATATTTTTTTTTTAAATTGAGTTAACTTATCGTAATTCTATTTTTTTTCTTTATAATGTAATTATTATTTTATGGTACCTATTAAATTTAATATTATACTCATTGAGTTGATAATATTGTTATTATATACTACTTTGATTAAAATAATATAGTTAACAAAAATAATTTTTAGTTGTCAGTTAATCTAATTATAAAATATTTAATATGCATATCAAATTAAAGATCAAAATAAGAGCTTTAATTTGATATATTTTATGTAAATATATCAATTAACTTAAACTGTAAAAGTTATATTTATTGAAAGATTAAAATTAACAAATTATGTCTCAGCTCTCATCTTTTTTCGAATAAATTTATTTTTTTAATTATTTTCATTTTAGCCTTTAGTTTTTTTTTTTGCCTTTTGATCGTATCAATTTTTATTCTTGTGAATTCTTCTTTATTTTTTAATATTAAACTAAAATATATATTTAATTAAATGTAATTTTTTATTATATTTATAAATATGATAATTGAGTTGGTATCAATTTTATATAAATATAAAAATAAAAATATATTTTCCGTGCATCGCACGGGGTGCAAATGCTAGTTTTACCTAAAAGAAAAGTTGGGTTGATCAATAATATTTTTCTTTTGTCGATGAAAACCTAAATATATTAGTAAATTCATATAGATAACGGCGTGTTTTTATTTATTGGTCATTCATACCAACTACAACCTTAACTTTTTTATCCTTATTTTTATTTTTATTTCATTATTAAGTGGGGAGGGGAATCTGCATCAGTTAACATAGTTGGGCCATATCAAATAACATCCGTGCACTATCACTCATCACTATCACAATAACTGTGTGTCGCTGAGATGTTCAGTGTATGTGTCCAAAAATAATTCACAATTAAACTACTACTTGCCTTTCATTATTAATGACTAAAAAAACATAATACTACGATTTTTAACTTAATAAGTATATCTTACACAATTTTTGAAACAAGTTCAACGTCAACATTTCATAATATAAATTGTACAAACGTTCTTATCAGATGTGTAATTATTTTATTGCATATTTATGTATAATATACATAGTTGGCAATTTGTCGTTGTGTGTGTGTGTTTTTTTAATATCTCACCAATCATGTGATAGTTGATACGTTTTTTTCGAGAGACGTATTTTTCTTGAAATAATTAATAATTTTATTAAATAATTTTATAAATTAATACGTCAATAAAAAAATAGGGTTAAGTATCAAATAAGCCCCTGACATAGTAGCCCTTATCACGTTTACCTCCCTATAGTCGAAGTTGGGCCAACTAAACCCTCAAAGTGCCAAATTTTTAACAATCGGGCCCTCCGCCCTAACGGCGACTTAAAGGCTGTTAACTAGTATATTTTTATAAAAAAATTTTAACATAGCTACTGCTCCAAGCCTCCACCTGGGTTTTGACCGACAACCCCCTCCTCCTCACCCTCATCCCCGCCCTCCTCTCCACCTCCGCCGCGCCGAAACCCTCTACCACCGCGCCTTCTTCGTCAGGAATCTCTTCACCAGGCTCCAGATCGGCGGGATCGAGTTCAAGCGGAAGGCACTCGATTCGCTGATTCAGCTCTTTTCAAACGACGACAAGTCCGCTGCCGTCGTCGCGAAGGAGGAGAACATGAGCTACCTGGTCTCTCTCCTCGATCCGAACGCTCATTTCTCGATTCGAGAGCTCGCCATCATCGTTGTCTCGCTGATTTTCTCCGTCGGCGATTTGCCGCGGAAGTGCGTGTTCGAGGAAGGGGCTTTGGGTCAGCTCTGTCGAGCTGGTTTACATTGTGACACTTTCGCATAGCAGAGCGCATAACAGAGCAGAGCGCAGAGCACAGCAGAGCAGAGCGCATAGCTGACTCGTGCCGCCGAAGTCGACAGAGCTGACCAGATAAAATTAAAAAAAATAAAAATAAAGGCAGACGGCGTTATATGGCCGTTAGAGGCGAGGGCTCACTTATTCGAGTTTAGGTACTATGAGGGTTTAATTGGCCCAATTTGGACTATAGGAAGGCAAACGTGATAAAGGCTACTATGTCAGGGGCTTATTTGATACTTAACCCATCAAAATAATTACGAGTAAATAACTTTCGAAATAAAAACTATAGTGATTAATTGTTTAGAATTTAGCTTTTCAAAAGAATTGAAAGTTAGTGAAAATGAAAACGAAATGCGTAATTTTTTTAGAAAGAAGATTATTGGTAAATTATTTATATAATGAAAATCGAAAAATCGGTTATTGCATTTTTTAAAATTTTGGTTTCAATATTGATTGAATCTTTAAATGAATGGAAATTTGATAACACATTCAATAATAGAAATTTGTAACTGAATAAAAAATTATAAGAGATAAAAGGGAATCATACGTAATTGAATTTGTTTAAAATTTTATATAATTGGTTCTCTAATATTGCTAGTTCAATTGCTGTTTTAACATTATAATATTAAATAAAACATTACATTTTCTCATATCAATGGTTAATTTTTTAACGATAATGATTATATAATCAAATAAATTAAAAGTATAAATTCTCGTGAGTAAAAATAACAATTTCCGAAAAGAACAAACATTATTTTTCATAATGTTAATTATTATTTTTCATTACTATAATATAATTACTTTGAATTATGTGATCCGTGACTGCCCTCAGACCCACCTCAATCAATTTCACCCGTGCACTCAGTCTCACCAAAATTTTTATCTACCGTTAATATTTTAATGGCGTGTTTGATTTTTATCCCTCTAAATGAAGGGATAATATAATGATGTATAAATTTATCACTTAAAGTGAAGATCATATTTGTTAATATCTTATTTGATTTGAAGGATAATATATTTATCCACTTCTTATAAGGTGGTATAAAATTATACCTTCCTCTCTTAAGTATAAAATTATTCATTTCTCAAGGAATAAGGGGCTGTTTGAAAAATTATACAATTTACTCAAATTTTTTTATACATTAAAATAAATAAAATATAAAATAATAAATATAACTTATCCCTCCCTTGTACTTCAAAGCAAACGCATGCTAATTCTTTTGCAACGTATAGCATTGGTAATTTGGTAGCTTGTTACAATAAGGACGTGTTTGATGCCCTGTATATTGCTGTATTAGCATGTTAATACAGCTTTTCATTGGAGTTTGGTGGCTTTGCTCGTAACACAGATGGCCTGGGATTATGCAAAGGCCCGGACCTCTTTACACGAATAAATCCCGACTACGTATACCCCACCCCCCATCTGATACGTTTTCCAGTCTTTTGAAATGAATTCCATCTCCCAAAAAAGCCCTCTACTTTTGACTCAAAATTTCACCAAAATCAAATTTCTCCCCATATTTGTGGGTCTCTCAATTTCTGCTGCAAACTCAAGACGTACTCGCCTGAAGCTATGGGAGCTGCCGCGGCGGAGGACGAGGTGGAGCGTCGCAGCCGCGTCGCAGCCGTCGCCCCCTGCTCACCGGCCTTGATCTCGACGCATATGTGTTGGAAGATTTGGGTGCAGATTTCTAGAACAGAAAGTTAGAAGATTTGTGTTGGAAGATTTGGGTGAGATACAAGAAGA
Organism: Salvia miltiorrhiza; assembly: GCF_028751815.1. Classification (NCBI taxonomy): domain Eukaryota; kingdom Viridiplantae; phylum Streptophyta; class Magnoliopsida; order Lamiales; family Lamiaceae; genus Salvia; species Salvia miltiorrhiza. The sequence continues at coordinate 41,104,895 of NC_080392.1, forward strand.
TAAAATTGAATTGGCGGTGGGTTTGGGGGATTCCAGAACAGAAAATGGAGTATAAAAATTGAATATCTTTGATTTTAGAGACCAAATCCTAGTTGCTCCCTCAATTATCTTGTTAAACTCTCTGCATCAAGAAGGAATATGGCATTCACAAAATCATGCGTGGGGATGGAGGTGGGGGTAGGGGATGGAGGTGTTACAGAGAGAGATGGAGTAATTGTTTTGGGGGTTTCCGATTTGGTGGGGGTTGGGGGTGAGGGGTGGGGGGGGGGGGGGGGGGGGGTTTGGAGACACGTGTGGAAAAGATAGAGAATTGTTTTGTGGTTGCCAATTTGCCATAGATAATTTGGCTTTTTTAAAATAAAAATTTGAATTTATTTTATTTAAATTTATATGAGGGTAGAATAGTAATTTGATTACTTAATCTAAATTTTAATATAAATCACCAAACAATTGATTCATGTTATCTATATTTTAGTTTTGGTTTATCAAACATTAAGATATATTATTAATCTTATTTTATGTATGTTACGTATCTTAAATTTTATTTATCTTAGCTTATCTTAATAAAACTATCAAACGTGCCCTAATAGTTTTGATAAAATGAAAACAATTAACAATGATATTTTTATATACTGTAAAATGACGTGTACAACCACATTGGATATCGTCTGTAAACCACTAAATCTCAGCCCATATTAAAAAAAAAACCTATCTTAATATAGGCAAAATTAGTTAAATCATAATATATACTACTCCCTCCATCCTAGTAAGCATGACCCAATTTCCTTTTTGGTTCGTCTCATGAAGCTTGACCTATTTCTTTTTTTGGCAAAAAATTTACCCTTTATTCACCTTTTCACTTTTTCACATATCACATTTAACATACAAAATATCAATTTATTGAAAAGAACTAAGTCGTGCTTCATGGGATGGAGAGAGTATTAGTAAAGCTTTTTACATGAAAAAGAAAGAGATTGGGAGATGGCCTGGTTGGGAAATTTATTGCACTGGAACAGATTTGTTATCGAATTTAACATAATATTAATATAATTTTGTAATTCGTATATGACTTTTTAATTGTTAAAATAAATAAAAAAAACACAAAATTTTATTTTCTTTTACAAGTTTAACATTCTCTTTTTGTTTCCTGGTGAAATCATCTGATATATGACGTGGGTTCATCCGTACAATTAATTATACGGATATGTTCTCTTTAGTTGTAAATTTATCATGAAAAAATAAGGGGCAAACAAAATTTCATCCTCCAAATCCTTGTTTTATTTTCCCTCATTTTCTGCTTGACCCTTACTCATTTCTCATTTTCACTATAAATAAGGGATAATATTATCCCTCCAAAATGATGTGATAATATTATCCCTCATTTGTAGTGAAAATAAGGAATGAGTAAGGGTGGTTCTCAAAAAAAAAAAAAAAAAGGAATGAGTAAGGGTCAAGTAAAAAATGAGGAAAAAAAATGAATGATTTTCATGATAAATTTACAACCAAAGAGAATGCACCTACACAGATCAAGATTCTTTATATGTAAAGAAAATTATTTTTCATATATAATTAGCCCCCTTTAATGAAATCTGTATGACAAATATGCAAAATACAAATTCTGGGTAATGCCATAATAAATAACAAAAAAAAAGGGTAAATATCATGAAAACCCCTGAACTATACTCACTTTATCAAAAATACCCTGAAACTTTTGAAATGTTCTCTAAACCCTCAAACTATCAGGTTTTTATCAAATATATCCTGCATCTATTTTTCGATTACCAGAAACATGATGTGACAATTTATATTCTATTTTTTTAAAATGACACGGAAAAAACGACTTCGTTTCGTACCATATTCTATCGTGTTTATCCCTAATTATAGGTGATTAGCGTGAATTTCAAACACGATAGGAGTGAATTTTAAATTTCAAAGTGGATTTTTTTAAAATGATATGGTACGAAACGATGTCGTTTTTGCCATTGCATTTTATAAAAAATAGAATATAAATTATATTGTGCCATCCGGTGAGCCACATCACATTTATGGTGACTGAAAAATAGATGCTGGATATATTTGATAAAAACCTGATAGTTTGAGGGTTTAGAGAACATTTTAAAAGTTTCAGGGTATTTTTGATAAAGCGAGTATACTTCAGGGGTTTTTATGATATTTACCCAAAAAAAAAAGAGAGAGCCTAGGACCTTAGATTTCCTACAAATTAAAAAGTGAGAGAATTGTAGAAACTTGAAAATGTTCCGTGTTAAAACTTAAATGTGATGCAGTATCTTTTTGTTAAACATGAGATGTTCTTGTACAATCAGTTTTTATCCTGTACTATGGGAATAAATGTTGTGCATTTACTTATAATATAATATGTCCAAACGATGTCGATTTTCTCATAAGAGAGGTGACTATAAAGTCGGTTGGGCCCAAAATTCCACTTTCTTTTGATTTCAATTTCAATTATTTCAGTTCACCTTCACCTAAAAGTTGTTTACAATAGAGAAAATAAATAAAAAAATAAAAAATACTATATTTTTACAATGCATTAATAATACTATAAAAAGAAATAGAACGTTGCGCCACAATGAACTCAAACTCAAGACGTTTGGCTTTAGATATTAACAATTCTATCATTTAGTTGACACACGCACACCTAACAATTTTAATAGTTCATCTATTCTCATAAAATGTACTCCCTCCGTCCATGAAAGAACTTCCTAGGAGGGAGTGACACGGGTTTTAATAAAATGTTGTATAGTGTATTGAGAGTGGAGAAAAAGTTGTAAAGTGTATTGGGAATTGTGAAAAAGTATTAATAATTTATTGTGTTGTTTTAATTAATGTTATTTGAGTGGTGGGAATTGTCTTAAAAGGGGAGTATTTTTTAAGTGGTGGGGTATTGTCCCAAAATAGGAAAAAGTAGGAAGTTCTTTCGTGGACGTCCCGAAATAGAAAAATAGGAAGTTCTTTCGTGGACGGAGGGAGTATCTAGTTTATTTTTGATAAGTTTTCTACTCATAATAAAATGAGATCATTACACACTCAAAACACATTCAATTACTTTATTGAGGATATATTAAAAGTGGATATGTTTATGAGGATGGAGGAAATATTTAAAAACACAAATTCTCTTGTAAAACCGCATGTATAAGTGAGACAGATCGGGTTGGGGCTGGGGAACAGGTTTGGACGTGAGTCGCTAGTCTGGACCAAATAATGCAAAATAATTGTTTTGTGATGAAACGTAATAATTGACATAAAGAAAAATAATGTTCAAAATATTTTTTGACCAAAATAAGTACACCATCGTCGTGCTCGTGCTCTCTGCTGCTCTATCAGTTAGAACTAATTGAAAAATATGAATTATTCAAGCTAATTATTATTATGATAAGAAGTAATATTTTAATTTTTTTTATAATAATACTCCCTCCGTCCCACGAATCTTGACACGTTTGGTTTCGGCACGAGAATTAAGGAGTTGTAGATTAGTGTTTTAAGTGTGTAGTTAATAAAGTATAAAAGTGATAAAGTAGGAAATAGAAAGTTATTAGTGTTAATAGGCAAAAATGCCCACTTCCTTAAGTTTTTTTTTGTAAAAATGCTCTAAGTTATCATACAAAGCATTCTATGCCCTAATTATGTGAAGTACCTATTTTACCCTTTGATGTTGATAGGTGTGCTTGGTTTTCTGTGAAAGTCTTACACATTTGACCGATTTGACAGCTATCAATCATAAAAGTCAACGATTTGACAGTTATCAGTCAAGAATACATATGAACGATGGGTGGCTAGATCATGTGTCCGCCCGGGCGGACACATAATTTCACCGGGCGGACACATCATTTTATCGGTCGGACACATGAGATAGCATTTTTACAAAAAAAGATAAGGAAGTGGGCATTTTAAATTTTTACTCAAGTTATTAGAGCATCCGCAGCGCTTGTGTCGAGCAGCGCCTCGATCCGGGTCGAAGAGAAGGCCGCCGCACTGGAGACGCGGCGGGATGCGAGGCCGTGTCTTGGCTAAGACACGGGGCGAACGGCAATTATGTATGGCTCGTCCGGAGGACGCGCCCAATTAAAAAAAAATCGAAATTCGTTTTTTTTTAGAATGACCGTTTGATTTTTTTTTTAAATTTACCGTTGGGCCAACGGTCATCTTCACCGATTTTTAATTTTTTTTCCCTTTATCTATATATATCACAATTTAATTCCATTCATTTCATTATCTAAAATCATCTCCACATCAAAAAATTCTCTACAAAAAATGTCTTCATCCTCATCAAGCCACGAGGACGAGCGACGTGCTCAAGAATTTTTCAATCTTGTGCAAGAATTTAATAAAATATGAATTTAAAAAATAAAAATATAGAAATGTGAATTTTGTGGAAATAAGGATCTAAGCACTCATCTAAGACACAATGCATTGGAGAGGGGTGTGTCTTAGATGGGGACCACCTTCTAAGACACCCCATAAGCACCAATGCATTGGAGATGCTCTTAATACCTTATTTGAAAATATGTCAAAATTTGTGAAACGATTTAGAAAGGAAAACGTGTTAAAATTCGTGGGACTGATGGAGTAATTACTTTTATAATTCGTTCACAAAAATAACCCACTATCCATTCTAGCTTCAATCGGATCCGTCTTTTCAACACTTTGATCTCGGAAGAGACCAGCTCATTAAAAAATGGTTAGAGAGGAGCAACTTGTCATTTAAAATAATAAAAAAGAAAATGTAGGAAATAGTACAAGTCCAAGAAACGAATCTAGAGGAGTGTTTATCGGAAGGCTATATAAGAACGACAAACTCTAGCCCCGTTTACTTCCTAGTCCAGAGAGAGAAAGAGGAGAGAGAGAGAGAGAGGCTCACCAGAATTTGTGAACTCTATTCAGCATCCAAAATAGGATTTTTTTTCATTTCCATTTCCAACCCTCCTCCCCCAAACCTAAGCCTAATGGCCGTTTCCAGCTTCGCTAGGGCATTTCCCTCCTTCGAGTGCCGCTCCGATCCCGACTTCTCCCTGCCGGAGATTCCTTCACCTCGATATGGCGCAGGATCCAAATCCGCCGTCCTCCGCGGCGGCGCCGGAGCGTACGGTCTTTCGTCGCTCATCCTGAAGTTTCCCCCGAATTTCGTGCGCCAGCTCAGCGTCAAGTCGCGGAGAAATTGCAGCAACATTGGCGTCGCCCAAATCGTGGCGGCTTCTTGGTCAAACAACCAAGGCGCGCCGGCTCCCACCCCGGCGGCTACGGCTGTTGACGCAGCCGCGGCCGCCGCCGCTGCAGCACCGGTCGAGCTCGACACCGGTGCTGCGAATGGGGTCCTTCCGGTGAAGGATCCGTGTTGTGACGGCGAAAACGTCCAGATTGACGATTCGCCTAAATTTAAATACGCTTCATTTTTGAATTCGGATGGCAGCGTTGCGATTCATGCTGGTATGCTAGTTAGGATTAATACCTGATCTATCTCTTATTCTGCGTAGCAATTAACTATTCCATCCTGTTCGATTCGCTATGTCTGTTTAGTACTTCATTTAGAGGCTGCAAGCCTGCAATAGCTTAAATTATGCGAGTGTAAGTGAGGCTGGATTTCTGTTCATTTATAATTTCGTATATTACTTGAAACTTTTGATTGCCTAATTATAATATCTTAGGCGCACGGTTAGTGATTTTCCGGATCCAGAACTCGGATTCGTTTGTTCGTGGTCAATGAATATTCTATCTAGCTCAGCCTTTCGATAAAGTGATTTTAATGGGTCTAGGTGTGGTCCGAAGTGAAAACACAAGATAACAATATGTTTGTCTTAGTTTCTTTTGTTTGCTTTTCTTGCTATTTTCTCGTTTTGTTCACTCAGTATGTTTCTGAATTTGTGCATCTTTAGGATACTCATAAGCTTCTCTGTTCTTATAAATATTGTGGATTTACTGATTTGGTTAGGTGAAAGATTGGGCCGTGCCATTGCTACTGATGCAATAACTACTCCAGTATTTAATACATCTGCATATTTCTTCAAGAAGACTGCTGATCTCATTGACTTTAAGGTATATTCAATTATTTCATTGTTAAAGTTGTTGCATAGATGTTCTTATTTCTTAAGTACCCTTTTGATTTAATAGATAAATATTTTATCCCATATCTAAGGTCATTGATGGTACCTTGATTTAAAGCCATCCCCTGACCTGAATTACTTACAGATCATGTATGCTGTAACATAGATCAGCAAAATAGATTGCCGGGGGAGAAGAATGTGCTATTTTACACTTGATTATGATTACTTAGTTCAATTAAAACCTACCTTAGTTGCAACCTAAGCTTCTCTAGAGCTGTTTTCTGACTAGTGTTGTGTCAAACAGTGCTTGTTTAGTCCTTTTTTGAAATCCAAACCAGCACCTCTTTATGGAAAAATAATTTAAGCTAATCATTTTTGTTTGAATAATGTCAACTTGGAATATCTTGAATAGACTTTACACCATAAGGTGAAACGGATGCATGAATCTGGATCTCTTTGCTCTCTTAACAGGAAAAAAGACGTGCCAGTTTTGAATATGGACGGTATGGGAATTACACTACTCTCGTTGCAGAGGAAAAGATAAGGTTAGTTAGATTTGCCTTCCTTTATTGTATAAAACAACTTACAGTAATGCACTCACAAGTGGCTTCATTTCATTTCTTGAAAATTTACCAGTGCACTGGAAGGGGCTGAATCAACACTTTTGATGGCGTCTGGAATGTGTGTTAGCACTGTCATGTTGATGGCACTTGTTCCTGCTGGTGGGCACTTGGTGACTACAACTGACTGTTATAGGAAGACTCGGATATTTATTGAGAACTTTCTTCCCAAAATGGGAATCACTGTATGTTCTTTTCTTTCTAATCCAATTTATCTGAGTTCTTGATTCCTTTTACCAATATGTTAAGTCTTTTCACTGTATAAACATCATGCAAAAATGAGTTATTGGGACTTTCATGCACACTGTAAAGTAAGTCCTTGGGTATGAATGTCCCCAATATCTCATTATTTGCATGAGAGTGTTATTGAACAGTTGTGGACCAATCTGGACCCAAGAGGGCTAATCTTTTTCCTTCCATGATAACAAAATGCAGGCCACTGTCATTGATCCTGCGGATATTGGAGGTCTGGAGTCAGCTTTAAAGAAGAACAAAGTTGGTGTTTATGATAGATTACCTTGTACATTATGATTTGGTTGAACTTCCAGTTTCTCATTAATAATAACTTTCTTTGCAGGTCTCTATTTTCTTTACAGAGTCTCCAACAAATCCATTCTTGAGATGTGTTGACATTGAGCGAGTCTCGAAGCTTTGCCATGAGAATGGAGCCTTGGTTTGTGTGGATGGGACGTTTGCAACTCCTCTTAACCAGAAAGCCTTGGCTCTAGGCGCTGATCTCGTTGTACACTCTGCAACTAAGTACATTGCCGGTCATAATGATGTATGCCAGTTTCGCCTCTCTCACAGTCTTTATACACATCAATTACATTAAACACTGCAAACACTATATGCCTCGTTATTAACCCAGCAACTCTTTATACAGGTCCTTGCAGGGTCAATCAGTGGTCCTGAAAAATTGGTTTCTGTTGTTCGTAACTTGCATAATGTACTTGGTGGTGCTCTTAATCCAGTGAGTTAACTACATTAAACAACTGGCTCATAAATCATAAGTTATTTTCAGGGTTGGCTTGCTTAATTTTGCACTTCAGATTTTGCTGCACTGATTGAGCTTGATGCATTAACTTCTATTAAGCATTTTGTAGTTGTTGCATTTTGAACTTATACTACAAGTAAGGTTGTCTAACTTTGCTGTTCTTGATCAGAATGCTGCATATCTGATCATCAGAGGAATGAAAACGCTGCATCTTCGTGTACAGCAACAAAACACTACAGCACAAAGGATGGCCGAGATTTTAGAGGCACATCCCAAGGTAATCAATTGGTTAAAAGAACTCTTCATCTGTGAAGGTTTCGAATCTTTTCAATTTTGTTATGTTCATTGTATTTTATTTTCTTTCCCAAAATTGGTACTGATGAGCTCCTGTTTTTTATGTTTCTCTAGTTCTTCTCTTGGCCTTTTAGGTAGTAGTTTCATTGCTATTCTTGCTAAAAAATGGGGCTATTAGATCTATTTGGTTTTGCGGCACTTAATTGTCTCTATTGTGCTGCCTGTAGCTTTCTGTTGGCAGTGACGTGCCGTTTTTACATGCTGACCTAGTATATCACATCATCTTTATGAGCCTACCAATTTATGTTTTTCAAATTCATTTATGGATGCATAAAAATATTTGGTTAAACTTACTGACATAATGTGTTGATAAACTGTTGTAATGTAAAACTATACAAAACAATATTCTTTATTTGTTTTGGCTATTGACTGCGGTTGGTACATTGTGTATAATGCTCGACTGATACGAATTGCAGATCAGGTGTGTTTATTACCCAGGGTTAGCTAGTCATCCAGAACATCATCTTGCCAAGAAGCAAATGACTGGTTTTGGTGGAGTGGTTAGTTTTGAGGTCAGTGGACGAATATATACAGCTAAAGGTTTCTCTATTCCATCTTTCTGCTCGAAACAATCCCTCTGAAATTTGAATCAAATCAGGTTGACGGGGATCTGCACAAAACTGCAAAATTTATCGATTCACTGAAGATTCCATACATCGCCCCTTCCTTTGGAGGTTGTGAAAGCATTGTCGATCAACCTGCTATAATGTCTTACTGGTATGTACTCGGCTTACTGTAATAGCTTATCCAAATACGTGTCACGTTAACTGAATATTACACCAAATGTTATTTGAAATAGGGATCTTCCCCAGTCAGAGAGGGCTAAGTACGGTATCTTGGACAACTTGGTTCGCTTCAGCTTTGGAGTGGAGGACTTTGAAGACCTCAAATTCGACATTCTTCAGGCTCTGGAGATGATATAAGGCGTCTGATCTGCTGCTGTTTTTTCTTTTTGTTATTTTGCTCGTGTCGTGCGACTTTGTTTTCGTCTTGATTGCAATTGAAACCTTGAAGTAGAACTGCTCCTATTTTACCGAGGATCATCGTTTGGTGATCCCATCAATCAATGAGATTTATTTGAAATATGAAATCATAACGCAGTTTTCATGGTTTGAAGATGCTTGTGTTTTTACCCTTCTATTTTGAAGGTGTAATGTGATGTGGATGAGAGCTAAGCCTTTAAATAACTGTTCTCGTGAATGAATAAAATACTTGCAAAGGATTATTTGGTCACAGTAATTTGTTGAACAAAGGGTATGCGTGTGTATTTTTATAATGGCGATAAAATGGTTAAACTGATTCAAATCATCAACTAACCGATGAAGGGGGTGAGAATTTCTTTATTTAATATTGTTAATTTATAAAAAGAAAGGGTGAGAATTTGATCGGGTTCAAGCGCCTACTTGAAAAGATTGGATACCCAAACTCGAAATTAATTTCTAACTTCCTACTTGACTTTGAATTTGAAAAAAAAAATTACATATCCTAATACTTGATTTGGATATTCGAGATGAGCATTCGGTTTACCCTAAGTTACCGATATTTCAATTTATAAAATAGGAGTGAGAATTTGGTGGGATTCGAGCGCTTACCTGAAAAGGTCGGATACTCAAATTTGAAATTACCCTAAACCTCACTCTGAACTCGAAAAAAAAAAAATAGGTATCCTAATACTTGATTTGGATATACGAGATGGGTATTCGGTACCCTATTTCAATTTATAAAATCCGCCTTCTGAATTTGGTCTTAATCGAGTACTCGAAATACTCAATTCGTCAAGTCAGATAATCAACATGGGCAGATCCACAAACTCTAATCATAGATTTTTTAACAAAAGAGATTTTTATCTCTTCAAAAAAAAAAAAAAAAAAAAAGAGATTTTTATGTCATTGGTCTACAGAATTCTAAATACTTCATTTATATAAATGTGGATACAAAATATTATATCTTCAACTCATCAACAAAAAGACAGTGCACTCATGACAACCTTTCGGTTTTCATAGATGTATGTCCAAATTGTAAAGCAATGAAGAGATGAAAAAAACCAGTCAAAAAACATTCACGTCTAACAAGATATTTGTAAATAGTTAATTCCCAAATTACATTTAATGGTCCGACTGCGAATATAATTTAGAGAAAGTAACAATGAGATAAGAATGATTTAATGGTGAGGTTATAGTTAAATTTCATAGTTGAAGCGAGCAAAAAGAGACGTGGGCGGCAGGGAAATACAACTTGAGCATTAAAAAAAAAAAAAAAAAAAAAAACTGAAAACGCTGCTTTACGCCACAACTTGCCGAATATTCCTCCACAACTAATTTTAAAAAATAATTAAATAATATCGTTTTCGTCGAATCTTTTATGGAATATACTCACATCCTCTTTGTTTCTAGCTAATTTTGCTCGTCTGTTTATAGACAAAATAACTCATGAAGTTACTCTATGGCTCCGTTTATTTGACAGTAAAAGTAATGTTAATTGTGCCTGCATTGCACTAGTGATATGAGGTTAATATTCAAGATCTAAGAGCACTCCCCGCAGAAATCTCAAAATTATGTTTCTATATTCCTCCCTAAAGCTTTCATATTTAGTTTTAGGATCTCGATTTTATAAATACGTACACCAGATTTCCTATTTTCTACATAAAAACAATAATTATGTGTGGGCCATACTAATTATAAGCTTAAAATAAATTTAGAGTGAGTGTAAATTTAAGATTGAATTTAGGTAGGTGTAAAATTTTTTGTGGGCCCCATACAATTTAGGGGATCTGCTGGATGCATTTTTTTTAATCTCATTTTCAATTATTTTAGCTTAAATTTAGAGTTAGTGATACATTTAGGTGATCTGCTGGGAGTGCTCTAAGGTATTGAGTTCGAATCATTCATCGCGTGATCTTTGAATTTATAAAAAATAATTTATATAATTTATAAAAAAAGTAATGTTAATTGAACAACATAATTTTTATGTAAATAATTTTATTAAAAATGAATTCGAGTATACTTTTATATGTTTTGTGTTTCATAATACTAAAAAAGATTGTTATAATTCTCAATATGCATTCATCAATTAAATATAATTAATAAATAAATATAATAATTAAATTTTGATTAACATGCATAAAAATTATTTCTAACCATTTTTTAGTACAATAATGTACATACCACATGACTCACAATTCTAAAATCAAATATAATTATTTAAATTAAATTAAAATTGATATAATAATAATAATAATAATAATAATAATAATAATAATAATAATAATAATAATAATAATTATTATTATTATTATTATTATTATTATTATTATTATTATTATTATTATTATTATTATTATTATTATTATTATTATTATTATACTTCATCTGTTCTCAAAGATTATGTGTTTATTACTCCATCCGTCTCATGAAATTAGTCCTTTACTCCATTTTGAGATGTCACAAAAAGATAGTCCACTTTTTTAATTAATATTATATAAAAATATTATTTTACTAAACAAACCTTATTTAATGTTTCACTTAAATGTGAAAATAATGTGTAAACATAATAAATAAGGGTATAAAAAATAAAAACATAAAATTTAGTACTCCCTCCGTCCCATGAAGCAAGACTAAGTTTCCTTTTTGGTATGTCCCATGAAGCAAGACCAATTTCTAAAAATGGCAAAAAAATACCCTTTATTCACCTTTTTACTTTCACCTACCACACTTAACACATAAAATACCAATTTCTTAATTCACGTGCCGAAAAGAACTAGGTCTTACTTCATGGGATGGAGGGAGTAGTATTTTTTTAAAGAAAATTAAATGCATTTTCTTAATATGTGTGAAAAGTGAAAGATGACTGAATTGGTGGGAAGGAGGGAGCACTACTTTTTTTCGTCCACAAAGATTGTTTGTTTTCCTTTTTTAGAAACTTCCTTTATACTTTAAACCATATTCACACTTAATATTTACAAAATACTCACATTTTACTTTTATATTTTGGTGGACCCAATACTACTTTTTAACACTAAAATAAAATATTTCATTTTTTTAAATTAAAACTCGTGTCCTCCACTCCACCATACACTCTTTGTGGACGGAGGAAGTAATAATAAAATAGAAAAGAGTATAAATAAATTCAATTAGAATTTGTTATAAAATTAGTAAATGTACTTTTTAAGGGTGCCTTCTCTTTGGTTGTAAATTTATCATGAGAAAAAGAGGTATAAATAAAATTTCACTCTTTAAATATTTTCTTTTTTTCCACATTTCCTACAAAATAGAATTTGACCCATTACTCATTCCTCATTTTTACTACAAATGAAATGAGGGGTAATATTATCCCTTTATTTTTGATGTGATAATATGATCCCTCATTTTGAATATATTGAAAAAATTGTATGTATGCATGAATATTCGATCAACGAACAACAAATAATCCATAGCTTGGCACTCAAGACTCAACTGTCTCGTTTTACGAAGGAATAACTAAAATGATGTAAAAGAAAACCATGATGCAATAGTAAGTTAAATACAGCGTTACAATTTGAAGAAAACTCATTACATGATCGATATATGTTTTGGAGTTAAAATTTTGTATTTAGATGTGATAAATAATTATTTTAATTTAAATATAAAAACCTTTAATATTAAAAGGTGTAGCAGTACTTCGGAATTGAATGGAAGAGCTCGAGATAAAAATGAACGTGGGATGGGCCAGATGGCGGCTGGTGGTTGAGAAGAAAGAAAAAGTTTGTTTATAACCATGAGAAGAACTTATTATTATTATTATTATTATTATTATTATTATATGAGAGGATAAATATGAAATAAAAGTAATATTTTGATTTTTTTAATATAGTGTAGTAATTGTTTTTGGACTTTGATTCACCTCTGCTTGATACGTATCATTAAAAAAGATCATAAATACTTTTATGCAATCGATTGCACCGTGCAATTGATTTTTAAAATGACACTACTTCATTTGAGAAATGACACTTGAACATTTTCGAATAACACTACTTCAAATAGTAAACACATAATTATGCGTTCTATATTGATTGCACTAGGTATAGCATAACAATAGTGATGAATACAATATGTTATATTTAATATTTAGACAAGGGTAAAATATTGAAGTATTTAATAGTCTCCCTACTCGTTGGAAAAGATTTCCTTGGCTCATATGTAACCAAACAAAATTGGCCAAAGTCTATTTGGTTGCTATGCTAATGCCAATAACTTCAACCAAAACTATATTCTATATATACTTGTTTCAAATTAAGGCATTTCAAACAAACATAGTAAAATTAGTATATTTAATATGCGATACGAATCTTTTGTAGTGAAAGGATATTCCTTATAATTTCTAAGCTTTCTTTGCCTAATTTTATTTAGTTTACTGATCTCATCATTTCTTCCACCAATACATATACACTGCAAAAGAATATCCCCAAATTTGAGTTTATGCATAAATTTGATGCTGACAATTTGTATAAATTGGTATCCACATCTTTCAACTCGTTATCTTTGGATCAGATTATATTCCCCAACCCAAATTCTCTTTTCAAAATTTCACCTTTTTCGTGTAATTTTCTTCCACGTTTGATTCCTTTGCAGCATCCATTACTACTCCGACAATTTCCTCAAATTAACCTGAAAATCGACGCCGTCAAAAGAAGATATTCAAAGAAGATATGAAATTTGGGAGGGAATTCAGGATTCACTTAGAGCAAACCCTACCGGAGTGGAGGGACAAATTCTTGCGCTACAAGCTGTTGAAGAAGCTGCTGAATAGTATTGCGCCAGCCGCCGGTTATCTGCCGCCGCGGCTTCCCTTGCCGGAGTTTCAAGTGTGGTTTGTGGCGATTCTTACCAGGGAAATTGAAAAGTTCAACGATTTCTACGTCGGCAAGGAGGAGGATCTTATCATCCGCTTCCAGGTATCTCTGCTCTTTTTTTTTTTGCAGTTATTGTTTATGTAATTGATTTATTCATAGTGTTCACTTTTTGGTTGAGATTCTTTACCCGATTATCGTATTTTCTCATTGGAAAATAAGCTTTTGGTGAATTGGTGGAACCAAAAAATGGAAATGAAAAAAAAAAAAATTGCTTCTCGAAAAATTTGACTGCATTCTGTAGAAAACTGAGGCAGCTCTCAACTTTTTGTTTGTATGAATCAAACTAGGAACATTTCAAAAGTAATATATATACATATATATAAATACGTGTTTGTGTAAATAAAACCTTTTTTCCTCATAGTTCTTGAGTAATGATAAGAGTGCATGAAGCTGAGGGAGTAGAGTTTCGATAGTTACTTCTTTAGAAACTTGGATAGCCTGAGGAACTTCTCATTATCAACGTAGAAATCGTCGAACATTTCTCATCCGAGAAATCGAACCTGCAAGAGGGAATCACCCCAATATAAGGCGACTGAGGAAGTGCAAGATGTTATTTACAATGTGATATGGTAGAAGGAGATCTCAGTAACTTATATAGATGAAGTTTTGATATGAAGCTGGCTTTATAGAGATGGTTTCATTGTGTGGTAATGTGATATGGGATTGAGGAAAGTTGAATCAAAGTAATTTTCTTGTGAAGATGATGTCGATATGAAATGAATTCTAACAAGTAAAGGGACCTCATTCTACAAAATTGGATGGTATAAAAGTATGTCCGTGGTTTATTCCGATTCCTGAGGACTGCTTTATTTGAACTAACAGGAATTCGCCAACAGCACATCTCTTGAATTGGGTTCCAGATGTGCCAATTTAGTATTAACGATAAATCCTTTTAGGTCACACTGATTTGTTGGCAAAAAGAATATATAGATTATTTATTGATGGGGTTCTTCACAAAGGATCTCAACTTGAGGAAAGGAGAGAAAAAAAGAAGAAAAGAAAGCTAAATGCTCTCAGATGCTGAGGGGAAAGCGTCTAGAGACGTCTTCAGGACGGAACTTAAAGGCTGAACACTGCAAAAATCCCACTTAGTTAACTGAATTTGGATCTCTTTCTGTAACTAGATTAAATTCTGTTGAAACCCTTAGAAACAAATTAGATGTCCATTTAATTTAGTCCTTCAATCTTGAGATGGTAAAAATTTCATTTCTTTTGGTTATAATTATTCATACTTATTGTATCAAAGAGGCCTCTTTTGGAGAAGCTGTTGGAAGACTTACTTTAATAAAATCTGCCATTGTGTGAACCCGACTACTAAATGTTTGCAATAATATACAACTCAGCCAATTAAACGCACCTTTGTATCATATATCAAGTTATTGTTGTAATCATTCAAGTATTCTGTTGATTGAGGTTGTCTCATTGTGTTTCTTTTGGTAATGAAAACCATAAAACAATTCTGAAAAATGTGTCTACGACACATGCTCGTTTACTTATTTTCATGAAAGCATCATGGTTTCGGTCACCATGTTAATCTTGTAACGTGGTTTCTGATGCAATAATCGTCTGCTGCTGGCACCTCAGGCCCTTATGGAGACAATTGAGCGAGTGCAGGAGAGAGATCATGTAAATGATGCAATGTTTACCTTGGATACTGGATTTGAGTTTATGACGGAGATACACAAAGACTTGGTTGCGATTCATGGGGAAATGGTTCTTCTGAAAAGCTACAGCTCCCTTAACTTCGCAGGTAAAGAAGGTTCTTTTGTCCATCACCCGGTTCGTGTCAATCAAGTTCTAAGCTTTTGTTACCATGAAAATTATAGTATTAATTTTCATGTATGGCTCTCATATTTTATTGATGAATTGCCTCCTGCATTTTTGGTTAGGCCTCATTAAGATATTGAAGAAATACGATAAACGAACTGGGGCAATGCTAAGCATGCCTTTCACTCAGCTTGCTTTCCACCAGCCATTCTTCACAATCGAACCTCTAACGAGGTTAATCCACGAGTGCGAGGCAAAGCTCGAGTTTCTGTTCCCTCTCGAAGCAGAGGTGGTAGAACCATCCACTGCAGTTGCAGAGGACCACGACAACAGACCAAATGCTTCCTTGGATACGACGTTGCTGCTTGTGGAAGAAACTGTAGATATATACCGGAGCACTCTTGCTGCAATAAGCACTATAGAAGGCCTGAGAAGGCCGAGCTCCACCTACAACCATTTATCCATGTCGTATCTCTTTGGGAGACATGATGATGACAGCGGAGGCGATGTAACTGCAGAAAACTCGCCCTGCAACTCCTTTGTCAAGGAAGAGGTTGAAAACGAAGAGGAAGATGTCTGTTTCCCTCAATGAATTTTTTACTTTTTTGTTTTGGTTTACAGTCAATCCTACTCTTGAATTGACTGTGTTCGTATCTGGCAATTGAGTTCTTAGGAATTATGTGTGAATATATAGTAATGCAATAAGCTTTTGACAGAATGTAAGCAGTGAAAAAAAACTAAAGATGGTTTTGTTTCAGTAGTTTGTTCAAGTTTCATATTCTGTATTTAGATGAGATATTCTAACCGTAAATGGTTCAGATTTGAAATGGAGCTCCGTAATTGTTTGGAAATAAACATGTGTGTTTTTCCAACAAAAATTACATTAAAAAAAGGGTTAACTATAATTATAGTCTTAACTTTCAGGGTTAGCTATAATTTATAGTCTTAACTTTCAGCAAAATTTAATTTATAGCCTCAACTTTGATTTACTTTTTATATATTCTGAACTGTGAAAAATTATTTAATTATAACCACAATCACATCAAAACTATGACTCCATCCATAACATGTATATGAGCTTCGACTCGGCGGAGGTGTAGTCACTACGAGATCCCATTGCAGCCTTCGGCTTCACTTCGTCAGCAACGGGGGGTGGGTTCGCCGGGGGTGGAACGTTGCCCACCTCTAACACGTTGGATGCTTGGGAAAAAGAGCGAACCTCATCAATGGGTTGGTAATCGGAATGGCCGCATCATGAGAATACTTCTTGAAAATTCATCAAAACCTTCCTCCATTGCTTGAAGTTGATATGAAAATTAAAGAGTGGAGAAATTGTAGAGAGGTTGTAGAGAAATTGTAGAATGTGTGAAAAAAGAAGAGAAAGTGTAGTATTTATAGAAGAAAAAAGGAAAAAAACAAAAAAATAATTTTTGCAACGGTCAAGAGAAAGAAAAAAAGAAAAAAGAACAAAAAATTCGACCGTTTGCAATGGCTATATTTTAGATTTAAGTTTAATGTTTTTAAAAAGGGTTAATGGCATGTAAATTACTAAACTATAGGCCAATTCTGGTTTAAATACCGAACTTCAAAGTGTATTAAGGAAATTCCTAAACAATTGATTTGATCTGATTTGGTAACTCTGGCCATATTCCGGTGACTAAATGATGACATGGACCTCCGGAAAATCCTACGTGGTCACGCTGGGATTAAACCGAAACACAATCGTTTTGTGTTTGAAAGACGTCGTCGTTTGGATTCGTTTTAACTGAACTTCTTCAATAAATGAGTCGACTTAACCCTAAATTCACAATTTTCTTTCATTTCGTTTGCATATCATTCCAATCCATCTCAATGAGCAAGTATTGGAACAGTGAGACTGGAGAATCGTTTTCGAGCTCGAGCTCGTCTGACCTAGGGTATAACACACCCAACAGCCCGCGTTTTGCTAATTGGGCGGCAGGGCCAAGAAACTGCAAACATGGTGCGGCGCTTCCAATGCTGCAGCCGTCGAGGGGTAAGTTAATTTTCAAATTTGTTAAATTTATTGTTTGCATCATATATATCTGTAAATAAGACTTGATTTGTGTTGGTGTAGACAAACACAGATTGTGGGTTTTGGGAATGGCTTGACCCGGAATTGAATGACCACTACAAGGACTGCATTACAAAACTCTGGCTACAAGTTGTTAGGGCTGACGAGGAGCGTGAAGAAGCCAAAATGGCCGCTACTTTGAGCCTTGAAAGGTTGGATGCGAGAGTGCGTGAAACCAATTCAGTGGCTATGGAGCTGGATTTATTGAAGGCCAAGAACGACGCCCTTGAAGGCATCGTTCGTGGACAGTTGGTGAAGATTCGCACTACTAAATAGGTTGTTTGCGTGTTTGCTGTCTTGTTTGCTATGCTTTGGATTAGCAAGTAATCTAGGATTTGGTTAAGTTAAGGTTGTAGATAGGTTGAAGATGACTTAGGTTGTCTTCCTTTTGTAATAGATAGACTTATCTGTAAATCAACTATCCGCAATATGAATTTAGTAATCTAAACTTCCATTTCCTAAGTTTGAGTACATCTTCATTTCAGCTTCATTGAAAAAGAAAGAGGAATTGGTAAAGATAGAAGATTCACAAAAGCAAAGGGATATCTCAATTAAGTCCAACATAGCTGAAATAGATATCACCAAGTTTGATTAACTGTCATCCACAAAATATACATACAAGCAAACTTAATCAGACCCTAGCATTCGAGTTTTTGAAAAAGGTCATAGCCATTGAGCAAGTATCTCCAAAACCAGTTTCCAAAAACCACTATTACATTCACATATAACAACAAAGTTCATAGATTTGGTGTAGGCCCTCCATCCTGCATGCTTTCTTGAGCTGTTGTAACAGCACTCACACCACTGCTATCCTTGATTGCAGATGATCCACCCATTTCAATTTGTCTTGGTTTCTTGTACTTGTGCAATTGAGTTGTCTTTTTGCTCGAACTCGAAGCCTGCATGGAAGTTGATTTATTAACAAGTATCTTAGGACACACATAACAAGATTAGTAAGCAGTATCCTGGGAGAGATCAACATACATGGAAGAAGGAGTTTCCAGTTTTTTCATTCACGTAAACACCAATACCCCGTAGGGCAGTCCCTCTGCCTTGGAATTGGCTTGACTTCCCTTTCTTGTTTTTATCAGCCTTGTCCTTCTTTTTGACTTTGTCCTTCTTTTCTGCTCCTCCTTCTTTCGAAGGTCTTCCTCTCCTCCTCTAGGCCACATTTAAATGAAGCAAAATTTGTAATCATTCATCTATGCTTGACAAATGTATAATAACTAATCAAATAAGTATATACCTTCTCAGGTTCTGGTACCTTCACAGGCTCATTGGTGCATTTACGTTTGTTGTGGCCATGTTGCTTGCACCTGCTGCAAGTCATGATCACTCCATGCTTTGTCATTCGACCTTCTTTCTCCTGTGGTGCTCTCACTCTTTTTTCTTCGGTCTCCCAAGCATTTTTTGTTTTCGGCGGCGGTTTGACAATGTCACCTTCAACTTGTGGCCACATTTTATTGCCATGAATTGGTTTGATACCATGCTCATAACCAGACAAATAGGTGTCAACAGAAAAACAATCAGACACATAATCAATAGGGTCACGGTCCATATACTTGATAGCAGACACCGCGTGCTTACAAGGGATCCCTGTCAAATCCCACTCTCTACATGAACATTTGTTCTGCCCACTTGTTCCCGTTTTAACATGGACCACAAATGTGTCACCTTCGTAGTGCACTTGAAAAGAATCATACATGGCCGGAAGTGCAATGCAATAAGCACTTACCATCAAATTCTTCTCCAACAACTTGCTTACGTTTGGAGTTAACTTACCCTTGACAGCACTCATTGTCTTGAATTTCTGCACCTGTCTAACCATCAAAGAAGACCTAATTTCTTCCAACATGTGAATAACATGCTTACCCCTAGCATTTAATATGTAACCGTTGAAGCACTCACTGATATTGTTATCTACACTATCACTCTTGGGGTGGGTTGAAATGAAGGCCTTACAGAATTTTGACGTGTCCCTTCCCATGAAATCCTCGAATGCTGCCATTGATTCTTCTTTCATTTCTTGAACCGCTAGTTTGATTTCAGCTTCAAAGGTGGCATAAACAGCTCGGAAGAAAATGTTTTTTAGTGTTTGACCCTTGTGCACCTTCTTCCAATTCATGTAGATATGGAGAGCACAGTTCCTATGCTCAGCCTGTGGTGCCAACCTAGCCACCGCATTTTGTAGACCCTTCAAAAGACAAAGATACAATTACACAGATGCCAAGTATGTACTATAAGCTTCAAATATGAATTACGTACACAATTAAAAGGATTAAAAATAGATTTGCTAATCTTTTGTTGGTCACTGATAAATGTCCACCCACTGCCATCACTAAGGTGTCAATTCATGAAATAAAATTTCAAGGAACCAATTCCAGCATGCTTCATTTTCTGCCTCGACCACAGCTCAAGCTATTGGGAACATTCCGTTGTTGCCATCTTTCCCTGTGGCACAAAGAAGATGTCCCCCCAAGTATGTTTTCAGAAAGCAACCATCGATACCTATTACCGGTCTGCAGCTGACCTTGAAACCCTTCCTCGGAGCACTCAAACCAATGTAAAGTGCTTTGAAAGTATTATCGGCTTCTAAAAGAAGCTCAAACCTCCCTTCAGGATCAACTTTCCTTAACTCAGCAACATAATTCTTGATCATTGCGTAGTGTTGGTGAACGGAACCTCTCACCATCTCTTGAGCCATTCTCCTGGCCTTGTATAGTCTGTCCTTAGGTACTCTAACTTTAAACCTTTCAAGTATATCAGCACCTAGATCTTTAACTGAAAGATTGTAACTAACCCTATACACATTCAAGTACCTGCTAGCTATCCACTGAGAACTCAAAAGCTTATTACTCATGGCCTTAGCACAGGTGTGATCCCAAGCACCCGACTTAATCATGAAAGTGCCATTAGCCCGGAGAGAACTAGCATAAAGGTTCCAAGGGCAGGGTGGAGTACATTTGGCCAACAATTTCTTCTTAGAAACTGCCTTAAACCGGACATATCTACCATTTTCAATGGCCCATGTTGTCAAAGCCGTCCTACATTGAATCCCATCCTGGAAATACATGCCAATGACAGGCTGCATTTTGCTATGGTCATAGCTAGGATCATAAACAACTTTCTTTACCCTCAACGAATGTTCGAAGTCAGAATCTGTTTCATCGGAGGCAAATTCCTTTTCATCATTTTCATAATCAGAATGGTATGTGTGTTCCACTTCGGCTTCAAAGCCATCTTTTTCATTAATCAACTTAAAAACACTATCAGTCGTTTTTAGTTTCTTTCTCATTTTAAAGTTTTCTTCATCAGATATATACTCTAGGTCTCCTAAGCTAACATCTGACAACTCACTCTCACTAGGTACATAATCTTCTTCCTCACTACTATCATCAAAATATTGATAAAATCATCAACCTCGGAATATGTAGCATTATCTAGAGCTCCCCAATCACCATCATCATATGAACCCCTTTCACCCTCACCAGCAACCACACTATCATCATCTCCCCCACACCCACTCTCACCATCAGCTTCACTAACATATTTATCAGTACAGTCAGTCTGTACTTCAGGAACACTCACCTCAGAAACTTTGCCCCCCTTTTCACCAAGATCTGTACCAATCTTACCCCCATCCACACATACAGTAACTATTGGGTGCCTACCCTTACATCTCAACATTTCCATTACACTTTCATCATTTGTTATTAGCTTATGTGTTTGAGTAGTAGGTATTCTGTAATACAATCCAGACCAGGCCACATAACCTAATTCTTTCACATAATCAACAAGATCAAAGTACCCAAACCTATCAGGATCTAAGCCAATCTTATTGTCATAAACCCCACCTATATAATGTTGTTTAGCTTCATAGTTAATGAACCTACCTCCATGGCAAATATGTAAACCAAATTCATCGTCACTGCAGACATAAAATTGAACAAAATAAATTAAAAATTTAGACAAGACACACAGACAGATTTTACAGATTCAAAGCAACAACAATTGAAAAATGCGCGAAACTTTAACATGCAAAACCCTAAAACCGTTATATCCAAACATTAATGCACAAAATGACAACAACTAACAATTTCCCACCTATAGGCAAGCAAGAGACAATTTTTTAACCCAAATAGTACAAAATGCGACAACTACTGCTTTTGTCAGTATAAACAAAGAATACACTACACTTCTTCCTAAAAAACGTTAAACAAAAGTTCATGAAAGCATAATAAATTGGTTATTGAGTTACCTTTTCGCCATTACTGAATGGGACCACAAGGCCACAGATGCCCACGTTCTCGATTTCAAAGATCAGAGACAACGATAAAACATAATAAACTACTGGGACCTAGTGTGCTCTCCAAAAGACGACAACTTTGGTGAAGAAATGAAAAAGGGGAAGAATCTTCGTCTTCAACTATCGGGAGAAGAGCAGAAAGAATGAAAACGAAAGGAAAGAGAAAAAATAGGGCGCGACTTTTCGGTTGTTTCCCCCCAAAATTAATAAACGACGTCATTTATTAATTTGCTATATCCAGTCGGATCACACTTGGCGGCCAACAAGGTGCCAGCGCAACAAAAATAAGCCACGTATGTACATTACCAAAAATACCCTTGCCGGAATATGGCCGGACTTACCAAATCAGATCAAATCAATTGTTTAGGAATTTCCTTAATATACTTTGAAGTTCGGTATTTAAACCAGAATTGACATATAGTTTAGTAATTTACATGCCATTAACCCTTTTAAAAAAAATTCACACGTGAAAACATGAGCCTTCACCCTTTCTCTTCGTGCCGAGGCATGAGCCTTCATACCTCCCTCGAGCCCCAGCAACCCGCCAGCCCTCCCCATTTCCTTCACGTCAGCTCGATCCAGCTCCAATTTTTGGGGCTGGAGATGCTCTAGTACCCGAACAATCAGCATGTATAATTTATATAGTTTACTACATATTAAATTTGTAGTGGATTGATTTTTTTTGGTAGTTTTGATTTTGTGTTGTGATTTTATTAAAAAAAAAATTGTTATGTTAGTTGTTTTTGTTATTAAGATTTATTGATGTGAATTGAGAATTGTGAATTTTGAAACGCAAAGTCATTGTAATTTTGATCCTTATTGATGTGAATTGTGATTTAAAAATGATGTTTGGTTATTGATTAGTAAACCTTTCATGTTTGGTTTTCAATTATAAATATGTGGAAAAAGCAAAACAAATAGAGGTGCTCTTTTTTCTTTTTCTTTTTTTTTCGCGAAAATCAGCTTAAATTCAGTTACGAATACTCACATTTTGAGTTCGAGTTATCCGACTTGTTCATCACCCTTAATTTTTATATCTGATGAAGTGATATTTTAAGAAAAAACACATACAAATAAGTTTTCATATACTTGCACTATTTATTGAATATCTGATGAAGTGATATTTTAAGAAAAAACACATACAAATAAGTTTTCATATACTTGCACTATTTATTGAACTAGTACATTCGCCCGTGCGATGCACGACGAACATAATTTTGCATCAAAATTAAACGATGTAGCGTGTGTATCGGTTAACCGATTAGGGGTTCATGTCTAAAACCGAAGGTCTTGGGTTCGAGCCCCTGTGGCGCAGTCTCTAAATTTCTTTATTTAATCATGTTAATTTATCAAAAATAAATAAATTAAATGATGTATCAAATAAGTAAAAAATAAATATTAAATATAGTTAGAATATAAGTAAATGTAAATTATTTTTTCTTAAAAAATAAAATAATCTACATCAATTGCTCAGTAAAGATCCTTAATTTTATTTTATAATTTTGAAAAGTATCATTTTTAATTTTCCATCTATTTGATGGAGAACTTTATTTTCTTCCTTAAAATTACAGAATAAACACATCATTCAAATTAAAAGAAACGAATAAACAATAAAAAAAGAGTTTTCACATCACAATATATAGTTTTAAAACATAAGCTAATCATGCATAAAATTAATTTTTTCTAAGTTAGCTCATTACCTATGCCATCTTATTAGAAAAGCTTTCAATTGATAAGTAGAAAAATAAATTATATTATTAGAATACTAATAAAAGAGTTGAATAATTATTTGATACCAAATCAAAGATCTTGTATTCATCTTTAATTTAAGATATATAAAGAATATTTTTTATAAATAAAATTTGATTTTTTAAAAAAATCATCAAAATATGAAAAAAAGAGAATATGAGAGAAAATAGAGAAAGAGAGAGAATAGAAAATTGAAGAATGGGTATGATGAAAGAGAGGAGAGAGGAGAGAGAAAATATATGGGATATGGGATTTGTTGAGTTTTATAAATACCCTTTGATTGATTCTTTAATTACAATTTTGCCACAAACTGTGTTTTCATATAATAAATAGATTAATGAAATGAGAATAATTAATTATTTATTTATTATAATAAGCGATTGAACTGTTACTATTAAATTCGCCCTAAACCTAAAGAAATGAAGTGTCCATCTATGAATCCTCATGCACTACCTTCAAACAAACTGTATATTTCAACAAATTCAACATCCTATCATTTCTTGGATCCACAGCTGGTTGAAACTCATCAACCAATAATAGTAATCACAAATTCAATCAAGGAATTGTATTCAACGAAGACTACTTGTATTCTCTCTTCCCTTGTTCGCTGGAAAACAAATTCCTTGCCGCATATTATCACAAATATTCTCCCAATTCTTTTGGTTGCTCCGCAAAACCCAATTGCATCAAACCAAAACTACAAACAAAACATTTTCAATTTGGGATTTTCTTCCGCATATTCTCTTATAATCCCATTTCTTCATCATCTCCTCGACCAATTAATCACAAGACTGCAATGGAATATTCCGCCTTTAATTTCTGCGTGCGTGTATGCATCGTGTATACCCAGCGAGTTTAATAAATAGGGAACATGAGCGCCCAAATCTTTTTCCAGATCAGATTAGATTCCAAAAGCCAAATTCTCCCTACGGATTTGTACCCTTTTCGTGTTAAATTAATCGGAGCGGTGGATTCGCACACGGAGATAACCAAATAACAATGAAATTTGGGAGGGAATTTGGGAATCACTTGGAGAAAACCCTACCCGGATGGAGGGACGAATATCTGCGCTACAAGCTTTTGAAGAAGCTGCTGAATAACATCTCACCCGCCGCCGGAGTTCTGCCGCTGCCGGAGTTCCAGGTCTGGTTTGTGGCGGTTCTCGCTGGGGAAATTGAAAAGTTCAACGATTTCTACGTCGGCAAGGAGGAGGATCTCATCATCCGCTTCCAGGTAACTATCTCTGTGTGTGTGTTTAGTCTTAGTGTTTATGTTTTTGAATTTTTTTTTTTTTGAGAATTGTTTTTGATTTTTTTTATTGAGTGCCTTATTTGCAGAGATTTAACTACCCAAGTTTTGTGATGAGTTTTACAGTTTTATGTTCAATTGAAGTTTGAAGCTTTGATGATAATAGGTGTAAACGTTGCTTAATTTTGAATTTGGAAGCCCCCAAAATAAATAAAATAAAAATGAAAAAGAAAAACAGAGAAAAGAAAAATAGAAAAGGGACAAGAAGATGTATTTATTCATGTATAATTGCTTTATAGGTAGCTCCCAAATGCCAACTCATCCAAGTACTTTTGTTGATGAACTAAAGTAGGAAACTTGAGCATAATGATAATAATAATAATAATAATAATAATAATAATAATAATAATAATAATAATAATAATAAGTCTTCGTTTACATCAACAAAAAATGGGTTATATTTTCTTCATAGCATGTTACTGACTGGAGATGAGTGTATGAAGAGATTTAAGAATTTACTACTTTTGAAACTCGGATAGCCTGAGGCTCATCTCCTCATCCACGTAGAAATCGTCGAGCTTTTCTCACCCAAGAAATCGAACCTGCAAGAAGATAATATCCAAAACAAGGCCATTTCAGCCATTAAGAAAGTGCACTATGTTTATGAATATGAAGTATGGATGAAGCTTATTGTAGGCATACGAAAGCTAGATAGAGACGGTACTCGTATGAGATTTGAGGTAAGTATGGTTAGAGTGATTTTCTTCTAATGATGGATGTTGATACTTAATAGAGTAGTGGTGAGAAAAAACATGATTTATACTACTCAATATTCAAAGTGGAGACGAGGACATCACTCAATGATGCTGGATGGTTTAAAGAATCTTTAGGGTATATTCCAAATTTGAGGGGATTTATTTATTTTAGACTATCAATAATGCACGTCTTTAAATGGATTCTAGATGTGTCAATCTATTTTTGTAGGAATAAATGCTTTAGCTCACTCTAATTTCCTATGAAAAAGAATGTACAGATAAAAAAATGTTTTCATTGATTGTGATGTAAGGACCTCAGCATGAGGACAAAATGTTTAAAGATTTTGGCTGGCAAGATAGAGTATATGCTCTCAGATGCCGCAGGAAGATTCGCCGCGAAAAAGTAAATGTCTATTGGTTGAAACTCAAAGGCCGAGACTGCAAAACGTCGATTTCATGAGCTGAATCTGAAGTTATCTCTCTGAGCTCGATTAGTTGTCTTGAATTTGTGGATACAAAACGGATAATTGAATGATATGGTTAAAATTTTCAGCTCTTTATGTTACAATAATTCATGCTTATTGTCTTGAAAATGCCTCTTTTTAGGGAGTTTTAGAAGATTACTTCTCCCCATGAACTCTCCTCTTGTGCCGAAATGACTAGTAAATATTCGGATAATTGAATGATATAGTTAAACTTTTCAGCTCTTTATGTTACAATAATTCGTGCTTATTGTCTTGAAAATGCCTCTGTTTAGGGAGTTTTAGAAGATTACTTCTCCCCATGAACTCTCCTCTTGTGCCGAAAGGACTAGTAAATATTCGGATAATTGAATGACATAGTTAAACTTTTCAGCTCTTTATGTTACAATAATTCGTGCTTATTGTCTTGAAAATGCCTCTTTTTAGGGAGTTCTAGAAGATTACTTCTCCCCATGAACTCTCCTCTTGTGCCGAAATGACTAGTAAATATTTAACTTGGTATCATACTTCAATATTGTTATAATCACACAAGAATTCTGCCTGGTGAGCTTCTCACCATCGTGTTTCTTCTGTTCATATCAGAATATGTGTAGTTACTTTGATGAGTTTTTGGAGCCCGTGTTAATCTACCAATGTCGTTTCTGATTATTGTCTGGTGATGGTGTCTCAGGCCCTTAAGGAGGCAATTAAGCGAGTGAAGAGTAGAGAGCGATATTATGAAATGTTTACCTCAGAGTCTGAATTTAGTGAGTATCTGACGAGGATACGCAAGGACTTGGTCGTGATCCATGGTGAGATGGTCCTTCTGATTAGCTACAGCTCCCTTAACTTTGCAGGTAACGAAGCAGCTCCCTATCACTTGTTTCCGCGAGTCAAATTTAAGCTTTTCTTTACCATCAGAGATATATTTAAGCTATTGTGTATAAATCATATTTTGGTAGGCATTATAAAGATATTGAAGAAATATGATAAACGGACCGGGGCAATGCTAAGCATACCTTTCACTCAGCTTGCTTTTCACCAGCCGTTCTTCAAAACTGAACCTCTAACGAGGTTAGTTCACGATTGTGAGGCAAATCTTGAGGTTCTGCTTCCACGTAGAGCAGAGGAGCACACGGGCACAAATGCTTCGTTGGAGACGCTGTTGCTGGTGGAAGACACTGGGGATGTGTACCGGAGCACCATTGCTACGATTAGCACTATAGAGGAACTGAAAAAAAAGCCAAGCTCCACCTATAACAGTCTGTCCATGTCGTATCTGTTCAGGAGCAAGGATGAAGATGGCTCGGGTGCTGTTACTGCAGAAAACTCGCCCTGCAACTCGTCTCAGTCTTCTGCGTATGCTGATGAACACGAAGACGAAGATGAAGATGTCTCTTCCCATCAATAAATTTCCAACCTCTTTGGTTTCAGGTTCATCCTTCTCTCAAGAAATGTATTATGCACTTATCATGCGGCTGAGTTCTTTGTAATTTGTAATTTGTAATATGTTTGAATAATACAGTAATAATAAGCTGCTGATATAATCTTAGTGGTATTGTTTTTGTGAAATAAATCCAATGTTTTGTTGTTATGTATCCAAATTATCTATAGTATGGTTTGCTTGCTGCTAATTATATAAATGAATGATTGTAGCTCAAAACTAATTTCATCACACTCGACAAAAGAAAATGATCAAGTTTGATTAAACACAAGAGTGAGATCGAATCCAATTACATCTTATTGTATACAAAATTTTCTTTATTATAGTAGTATTCACTAAGACCATATATCACATGAAGATTTGGATAAATGTCCCATCGTTTAGCTGAATTATCGATTATGTCCTAACCTTTCGATAATATCTAATTGGTACTCAACCTATCAACATTTTTTTAATTATGTCCCGTAAAAATTTCTCACGCCTGGGAGCTAATGTGGAATGCCGAAAATTTATTACGTGGAATTCTGAATTCACATGGAATTGGCAGCATTATAATTCTTTTTTAAAAAAAAATCATAATTCTTATGTGGCACTCTAAACGACACAACATTGAGGGTTTGAAGAAAAATCTCAAATCATAGTCAAAATCTGCCACGAACGCTGTGCTTGCCTCCATTCTCAAACTTCAACTCTTCGGTCTCCTCCTAGAGAACTAACCACCGATGATATCCATGGCATCGTCAATGATTTCAGGGTGGCTGCTCGCAACGCTGTTGAAGCCGGATTTGATGGAGTCGAGACTCCGGCGATCTGCACCACTAGAGTCAGCTTCACGGCGTAGGCGGCTAATCTTCCGTAAACAGCGGCAGGAAAATGCCAGATTTGGTGAGAGAAGAGGAAGAACCATGAGAGGTCGAGGAACAAGGAGCAGAAGAGGAGGAAGGCGTATGTACGGGCGAGGCTCTGATTGCTACTCTCCATCGCCACCAGACCGAAGAGCGAAAGCCCTAAATGGAGGATCAGGACGCCATTGTAGAGCGGGGAGGAGTGTTCATGGTTATATGATAAGGGGTGGGATTGCGGAGGGACTTAAATTTTTCGAATGCATTGCTAAACTTGTATGGAAAGACGGGTTCAGTTGATTCTGCAGCGAGATTGTTTGGGAAAATGGAAGAGAGATGTGATTTCGTGGGGTTCTATGATTGCTTGCTATGCTCATCATGGAGGTGCTGAGGAATCACTTGATCTTTTCGATGAGATGGTGGTTGGAGGAATCGAGCCCAATGCCGTTGTTTTGATAAGTGCTTTGCAAACGTGTGAAGCTACTTGTAGGTTAGATGAGGGGAGAAGGATACACGAACTTGCTGCAAGAAACGGGTTGGATGCGGATTTCTTGCTTTCCACAGCTCTGATTTCCATGTACATGAGTTGCTCTGCCCCTGATGAAGCGGTTGAGGTGTTTGAAAGATGCCTGAGAAAGATGCGGTCTGTTTCTCAGCAATGCTGCACGGATGTGTTCAGAATGAGAGGACAGGCCAGTCCATTGGAGTTCTACATGCTATGCTGGCTAATGATTTTCGACCGGATGCTTTTGATGTGGTTAAAATCCTGACTGCTTGTTCGGAGCTATGTATTCTTCAGCAAACGAGCTGCTTCCATGGTTTTCTGATCAGGTGCGGCTTAGGCGATAATTCATTCGTTTGTGCTTCACTGATAGAATCTTATGCAAAATGTGGTAGCTTAGATGGTGCTATTGCAGTTTTCGGACAGGTAAAAGATCGAGATGTTATGTGGAGCTCAATGCTAGCAGCATACGACATCCATGGGAGAGGCAAGGAGGCCCTGGATTTGTTCTATGAGATGATCAAGAACTCGGGAGTTAGGCCGAATGAGGTATCATTCCTTTCCATCTTGTCTGCATGTAGTCATGCTGGTCTGGTTCAAGAAGGCATTCACATGTTCAACATGATGGTGATGCCGGTGTCTGGGGAGCCTTGATCGGCTCATGCCGGGTTCATCGAAACAAGGAGATAGTAGAAATTGCAGGGAAGAAACTGGTTGAGTTGGATGCCTCTGATACTGGTTATTATGTTCTGTTATCAAATATGCTGCTGATGAGAAGTGGGGCGAAGTAGCTCGAGCTCTAGGATTAATCAAGGAGAAGCGATTGAAGAAGTTTTTTCTCCAGACTTGAAGCAAATGGAGAAGATGTTTGCGTTTTTTACTAGAGAAATAATGGCGCTTCAAGCTTTTTTCTTCATTTGCATTTTTTCGTTTGAACTGCAACATAGGTTTGCCACATAGGTATTATGTTGTTTTTTTTGTAAGTTTAATAATGTTTTTTTTTAAAGTTTAATAATGCTGCCACGTTGGTTAATAATTCCACGTAATTGTTTCCGGCGTTCCACGTTAGCTCTCAGGCGCTGGAAAATTTTTACGGGACACAATTAAAAAAATGTTTGTAGGTTGGGTACCAATTAGATATTACCGAAAGGTTGAGACATAATCGATAATTCGGTCAAACGATGGGACATAAAATGACATTTACCCTAAACAAAAGCAATGGCTTGCAGAAGATAATCAAATTTGTGTGTACAATTTCAAGAATTTCAAAGAATGCAAAATGAATCTTCTTTGACATTGCAATCTATAAAAACAGACCAAAAGAGATCTCCTTAAGCTTGTTAGAAATCAGCCCAAAAAGCATGTGTTGAAAGATTAATTAAATTATTTCCTAGCATACATGGTAATTTGATTAATCACTTTTCTTTCCAATTTTTGCATTCTTATTTCGATATGAAATAAGCAAAACATCACCCACCGATTAGTGTACACAATACATATATACAACATCAGGCATAGATTTCAACACTCAACACAAATGAACCAAAATATAATCGCCATAATTTATAGGTAGGAGACAACAATATTTGTTTAAAAAGTCATAACATCCTAAGATAAACAAATATAGAGATAGGCATCATAAGATAAACAAATGTAGGCGATCTGGAATCTAATTAAGGAGAAGAAGAAGATTTTTATGCTAATTTTAGTGAGAGAGAGAGAGTCTAGCGTGAGTTTACAAAGAGAAGTCAACGTCATTTCACACACATACACACACTTCGAGTTTCTCGACTTAATTCTTTTAAGCAAGATTTCTCAGTGAAACATTGTGACACCAAAATTTATTTTTATTTTAAGCCCAAAACTAGTTCCTCTGTGGTTGGTTGGGGTTGGACGAGTCTAATTAATGCAAAATTCTACTTAAAGAAATAAAATCGTAATCCATCACCTTTACTTTCAACAAATCTACCTATATTTGTGAAAAGCTTTAGCATTTGTGCATATTGTCATGACCCTCTGCTCACAGGAGAGAAGACAGCTTTAATTTAATTTTGGTGACCTAATTTAGATTGCGAATCCAAATTCATTTTTATGCCTTTCAAAAATAATATTCCATCCGTCTGCTAAATTTCGAATTTGAATATGAATTAGTATTCCTCCATTCCACTAAAAGTGATTGTATTATATTTTAGGTTGTCTCACTAAAAATAGTACTCCCTCCGTCCACCAAAGATATGTCACAATTTTCTTTTTCGTCCGTCCACAAAAAATATGTCACATCCATTTTTAGTAGTAGGGTCCACACAACTTCACTCACATTTAAAGTGGGACCCTTACTCCACTACCAACTTTACTAACATTTTATTAAAACCCGTGCCGAAAGTAAAGTGACATATCTTTGGTGGACGGAGGGAGTACTATGTTTCTATAAATGGAAAATTTTAACACTTAAAAAAGTGTAAGTCTATCACTTTCAATTAATTTACATCTTCTTCTTAATTTCTGGTGTCTTCCAAAAACACCAATAGCAACTTAGAATATATGATCAAATCCAAATACCGATGATGGTTGAATACTATTTATTCGTTTTGCTGGTGTTTTTTATTCATAATTATAATATGTTTATTCTTTTTTGTATTCTAAACACCAATAGCAACTTAGAATATACGATCAAATCCAAATACCGATGATGGTTGAATACTATTTATTCGTTTTGCTGGTGTTTTTTATTCATAATTATAATATGTTTATTCTTTTTTGTATTCTAAATACCAATAGCAACTTATAATATGTTAATTGTGGGTAATCAATTGAATCATCTACATTTAACATTCATTATTTTATGTATTCGCTTTATCAATTGAATCATCTATATTACCGATTATAATGTACTTTATTCAGTGTAAAATTTTTACTATTCATACTTTGTGAGTAAAAATTGTATTCTGTTCATTGAAAAATTATGTTTTGTTCATTTAAAAATTATGGTTATTTGTTACATATTATATTCGTAAATAATATTATTGTTATCTGATTCAGAATTGCAAAAATATTTTACATAAAACATTTCGAGCTAGCATAAAAAAGTTACGAACATCTAAATAAGATTTTCGAATTTTACTTATTGATGTAAAATATACATAACATAAAACATTTTGAACAAACGTAAGAAAATTACGAACATCTAAATAAAATATTTTTATTTTTTTCTGACATAAAATATTTAACATATAACTTTTCGAACAAGTATAATAAACTTACGAATATCTAAATAAAATATTTTGAATTTTCCTTGTTGACATAAAATATTTCGAATAAACGTAAAAGAGTGGACAATTTTTCTAAATTCTACAGAATTTGATACTTAAATAATTTCAATGCAATTCGAAAATACTATCATAATTAACCAATTACTGTAACAAAAACTTATTGAAAACCAAAAAAAAAAAAAACACGATTAAAAATAAAACAATAAAAAATAACAATAAGAATATAATTCAAAAACAGCATATACTGTAACTACTGATACAACACACAAAAAAAAAAAAAAAAACAAAAACGATAAGCACACTAACATTATACAAAAAAACGACTGCATTAAATAACGGAATACATATAAAAACAAAAAATATAATAAAAAATAATAATACAAAAAAGAATAAAACTATGGAGAAAAATATAATTAAAATACCTTTATCCATCTTCGAGGAGCTAGAACAACAATGGAAGTCAAGAAAATTTGATTCTAATCGGTATTAGGGTTGAATAAACAAATAACACAGAAACGAAATAAATATAATTAAAGAAACGAAATAATAAAAATGAAACAAAAATATCTCCATAACTGAAGCAAAATATAAAAAAGATTTGGTCATGTCATTAAGTCAAAACGGTTACATTAAAATACAAAATTACTTGATTAACCTTTAAATTAAAAATCGAATCTAATCTTCAGTCTAAATATGGGTGGTTTGATTACTATAATCTAAGGGCTTATATATATACTGTCTAACATATCTTCTAAATTTGAAAGCACAAAATCTTACTTTTATTTTTCACTAGATCAAGAAATTAACGATCATATTTCTATTTTCACTCGGTTCAAGATTAACTTTTCACTGTGATCAAGACATGCCGTTGCGGTTTGGTTCTTTTTTTAAAATGTGAATAGCAAATTATTACATGCGACCGCCGCATGTAGGGCTGTCTAATTGGTTATCGTGTTTTGGATAATCCGTTAACCGAACCGAAATTTCCGGTTTTGGGTATCGGTTCGGTTTCGGGTATCATTTTTAGAAAAATTTCGGGTATCGGTTAACCCAATAACCGAAACGGGTTAACCGAAATAACCGAAAATTATTTAATAAATTATTTAATATATATATTATATATATATTTTAATTATTAATTCATTAATTTATTTATTTTTTATTTAAAAATCGAGTCTTAGCTAAAATAAAATTATGATATGTTTAAAGTTTAAGAATAAGCTTTAGTCTAGTGGATAAGTTGCTTTGTGTATTTTCTAGAGACTAAGGTTCAAATCTTCTATATAGCAAATTATTTGAATTTTAATTTTTTAAATGGTATTTTGGATACCCAAATAACCGAATCGGGTAACCGAAGCGGTTATTGGGTAACCGAACACCTAAAACGGTTCGGGAACGGTTAGTGAAATATGGCAATTTCCGAACCCTAAAACGGTTCGGGAACGGTTAGTGAAATATGGCAATTTCGGGTTCGGGTAACCGAAAATTCGGATATGGGTAACCGAACCCGAACCGATCGACAGCCCTAGCCGCATGGTATGCGACGGGTTTTACCCGTTTTAACCCGGATCCGCGTTAGTATCTTATATAATACAGTTCTTAACAACTAAATACAAAAATAAGATTTGCTGCAGTGGCAACAACTAGTTGCTAACTTTATTCCTTGAGGTGTAGGGTTCGAAACCCATTACCCATTTTCTGCTATTTGTTCTTCTTTTTCTTTTATCTTTTTGTTCTTTTTTTTACTTCTTTGCGATTTTGTTCTTAGGGTTCGAAACCCATTACCCATTTTCTGCTATTTGTTCTTCTTTTTCTTTTATCTTTTTGTTCTTTTTTTTACTTCTTTGCGATTTTGTTCTTATTTTTCTGCTATTTGTTCTTCTTTTTCTTTTATCTTTTTGTTCTTTTTTTTCCTGCTATTTGTTCTTCTTTTTCTTTTATCTTTTTGTTCTTTTTTTTACTTCTTTGCGATTTTGTTCTTAGGGTTCGAAACCCATTACCCATTTTCTGCTATTTGTTCTTCTTTTTCTTTTATCTTTTTGTTCTTTTTTTTACTTCTTTGCGATTTTGTTCTTATTTTTCTGCTATTTGTTCTTCTTTTTCTTTTATCTTTTTGTTCTTTTTTTTACTTCTTTGCGATTTTGTTCTTATTTTTTTTTAACGTTTTTCTTTTCTTTTCCTATTTCTTTAGTTTTTTTGTATTTTATATTTTTGATTTTTTAAACATTTTTCTTTTCTTTTCATTATTTTAGTTTTTTCTTTTTACTGGTTTTCTTTTCTATTTTTTTTACTATTCTTTGTATTTTTTTTACTATTTTAATTTTTTTAATATTTTTAATTTTTGTTTTTTTTAATATCTAGTTTGTTTTACTTTTTTTATATTTATCTATTTATTTATGAGTTATTTCAAAAAAAATTAAAATTTTGTTTTATTAAATTAAATTCTAAATTTCTTAGTATTTTGTACTTTTTAATTAGTAATATGAAAAGTACTACTTATTTTCAATGAAAATAAACATTACGTCTAGAAAATGTAATACATGTATGAAAATAGTCATTTAGCTGATAAACTCAATCAGTCAAGTGTTTAGGGTTTAGTTTTCAAGATTTAGGGTTTAGAATTTAGTGTTTAGGGTTTAGATAATATAATATTTTTATTAAATGAAATTAAATTCTTATATTAATATGAATATACATGTGTTCCAACAAATGTATATCTTATACTAATTGAAAGTAAATATTATCATAAGAAAAAGTAATTATTTATATGCAAAAATGTAATTTTTTTAAAATTATTACATTTGTTGTAATTATTACTTTTATGAATGAGAATGTGTATTTTTATTTATTTCATGAAGTAAATATTTTCATAATAAAAAGTAATTATTGATATGCACAAATATAATATTTTAAAATGATTACATTTGTTGTAATGATTGTTTTATAAAAAGTATTTATCATTATGAAGAAATGTAATGTTTTGAAACATTACATTTGTGGGAATAAATGTATACAATTGTGAGAACAAATGTATACATTTATTCCCACAAATGTAATGTTTCAAATGTGGGAATAGGACTATTCAGATTCCTGATTTAGTGTTCAGGGTCTAGTGTTCAGGTTTTTAGGGCTTAGTGTTCATGGTTTAGGGTTTAGTTTTCAAGGTTTAGGGTTTAGTTTTCAACATTTAGAGTTTAGAAAATATAATACTTTATATTGAATGAAAGGTAAATATTATATTAACATAAGTATACATTTGTGCTATCAAATGTATATTTTATACTTATTAAAAGTAAATATTCCAATTAAAATTTAGGATTTAATGTTTAGGGTTTAGTGTTCAGGTTTCGGGTTTAGAAAATATAATATCTTCTATTGAATGAAGGTAAATACTTATATTAACAGAAGTATACATTTGTGCTAACAAATGTATATTTTATGCTTATTAAATAACATAGAAATAACTAAAATATAGAAAAAATAATTAAATAATTATTCAAGTAATTATTATTGTAAGAAAAAGTAACTATTGAAATAATGAAAAGTAATCTTTCGAAAACATTGCTGTGTTTTATGTCAATAGTTACTATTTGTCATTATAATAATTATTTTGAAATGTAATGTAAAAATAAATAAAATACAAACAAAATAAAATTAAAAAAACATTGTAAAAAAAATAATAATCTATATATATATATATATATAAAAGCTCAACCTGAGCCAATTTGTGCATTTTGGCGGGAAAATGAACAACCCATTTATCCAATGTGTAATCCAAATTTGTCTAATGTATAATGTAAAGTGAAATCTGATTTTCAAAATCAATTGGACCCCAAGCTTGACATATATCCAACAATCTTTTGGGTAAAAATAAAATTAATCTTCACATATAACAAACCACCGGATAAACAAAAAAAATGATGGTTAATACAAAATACTGATTTGGAGTTTGGCTTCCAAAATCAAATTCAATGCTTACCCTCCAAGTTTCGGCCCCTATAAATATGACTTCTTCGCTCCCACATTTCACATTAGTTGTTGGGCTGCAGATACGTCATTGGCTTCTATAGAGTCGCTGGCAGATGGGCCGAGGCCGGAGGAAGCAAGACGACGACAAATAGAGTCGCTGGCAGATGAGCCGAGGCCGGAGGAAGCAAGACGACGACAAACAAATGATGGGCTTCGCAGTGACACACTGAGGCGGGGCACAGACTGCTGCAGAGATCTTGAGGTGAAGTGAGGCGTATGTTCTGCCTCTATATCATTGCGATCTTCTTCTTTATCACCAAAGTATTGTGGGATGGCATGGTTGAACTCCCAATGGCTGTTGCGAGCTCAGTATCCTCCTTCATTGTAGATTTCCTGATTTTTTTGTCTCTAGACTTGAATCTGTAAGGGTGATGAATAAGACTTATGCAGAATTAATATAATGAAATTAATAGTTATAATGAAATACTCCATAGATCTAGAGCTTACCTGAGTCAGTGGAGGCGGTGGTGCGACGGAGACGACGGCGGAGAGACGAATTCCAGAGGGGGAGAAGGGAGGTAGAAACCCTAGGAATTAGATTTTATGATTTGGGGATTTAGATATAGGGAAGAAATGGAAGGGAAGGAAGGGGAAGAGAAGGGGCCGGCCTCGCTGCGCCGGAGGCGGCGAGAACCAGCGACGACCGTCGGAGAAGGAGGGAGAGAGAGAGAGGCGATAGGGAGGAGCGATAGGGAGAGAGAATAGAGAGAGAAAGAAAGAGTATGCGTGTGAGAGGAAGGGGAAGAATTATTAATATGATTCTTATTTTGGTGTTATAAAATCTGAATTATTAATTTATTAAATCTG
Organism: Salvia miltiorrhiza; assembly: GCF_028751815.1. Classification (NCBI taxonomy): domain Eukaryota; kingdom Viridiplantae; phylum Streptophyta; class Magnoliopsida; order Lamiales; family Lamiaceae; genus Salvia; species Salvia miltiorrhiza. The sequence continues at coordinate 41,142,080 of NC_080392.1, forward strand.
AATTATTAATTGGGCTTGAACTATATTTGGACCAGCTAATTCTGATGGACCTGATAGTTTATTTAATGGGCTTAATTTGAATTAAATTAATGTTGGGCTTTGAGTTAATTAACTTAATAATTGGATTGATTTTCACATATTATATACTCCCTCCGTCCCTGAAATGGCTTCCTCTTTGGAGACGGCACGAGTTTTAATAAAAAGTTGTAAAATGTATTGATAGTGGAGAAAAAGTAATATAATTATTATTGGAAGTTGTGAAAAGTGTTATAATTAGTATTGAGAAAGATTAAAAGTGAAAAATAAGAATAAATAAAGTATTATTAGTGGTGGGGTAGGTTTCCAAAAATGGAAAGAAAGAAAGAGGAAGTTATTTGGGGGACGTCCCAAAATGGAAAAAAAGGAAGTTATTTTAGGGACGGAGGGAGTATATGTATATATTATAGGCAGTATGGTTTATGATACTCTTATGTTAGAAAACATTTTTATTATTATTTATATTATATAATCGATATTAATTCAAATGTCATATGAAATTTAATAATTTAATCAATGCATTATTTTATTTAGAGTATATAAATAAAATAACAAAGTTTATATATATATATATATATATACACACACATATATATATATATATATGTATGTGTGTGTGTGAAAATAAATAACAAGTTTATTTATTTTAATAAATAAATTAGCTTGATTTCTCTTAGGATGTGTTTGCTTTTTATCCTCTAAATGAAGGGATAATATAATGAGGTATAAATTTATCATTTAAAGTGGGGACTACATTTATTATATCTTATTTGGTTTGAAGGATAATATATTTATCCACTCCTTATAAGGTGGTATAAAATTATATCACCCTCTTTTAGGTATAAAATTATCCATTTCCCAAGGGATAATGTGCTGCCCAAAAAATCCTACAACCTGTCAGAATTTTTTTATACATAAAAGTAAACGAAGTATAAGGTGATAAATGTAACTTATCCCTCCCTTATACCTCAAAGCAAACACACCCTTAAGATATAATGTTATGTTGGATAGGAATCATAAATTTCATTTTTTATATAATCGTCTAATTCATTATATTTCACATTTAACTTTTTATGTAATAAACAATATATTTTTTATTCCATAGGTTACTGATTATTGATTATTTCATAGGTTGGATTTGTTTTAGGTTCCACATTGATTATTGCATTGGCTGGATTCATTTTATGTTCATATATATATCAATGATTATTAATTATTGATATTTGAAACTTTAAAATTTTAGATTCTTGATAATGTTTTTTATATGATACTCTAAAGTTTTGATTTGTATAAGATATTTTATTGTTTGTTATATGATAAACATGCATTTTTACCTCTTGGTGTGTCATATTTGATGTTTAGTTATAAGGATTTTGTGTGCTTGATGGTTTATTTGAGCTCATATTGGTTTATGGTCAAGAACTTATCACTTGCTTGTTGTTTGAACGAATTTTCAAAAATAATGAAGTAGAATTTAGAAGAATTGGCTGAAATACAAGTTGTAGTTCGTCTCGAGAGGAGTTCGTGAGCGCAAACGGATCGTAAATCGGAGTTCGGACGAGGGAGAACGAGCAAAAAAACAATTGCTGCGCAAAGCTGTCAGAACATCGTGGCGCCTCATGCGGGCTGGGCGCGCGGCCGCGCCTCGGGCCGCGTGACAGCACAGTTTTTGCGCAATTTTTCTATTATTTCAACTATTTTTCGATCCTACACGGTTTTGACCTATATTTTGAGACCTAGGGCATATAAATACTCCCCAGAAACATATTGAAAGGACCTTTTATCATCTTTTATCATATTTTTACTTTTCCTCAAAGCTGAGAGAGACGGAGAACAGAGCAAGAGCAAGACTGAAGATTCTCGATTTTACTACGGTTTTTCTTGTTGGATGTTTATTTGTTTTATTGAGAATTGTATTCTAGTTCATATGTCTATGTGTGGCTAGAATCCTTTTTTTCCCAGGGTTTAGGGAGTAAACATGGTTTGAATTTCTGACTGTTTGATTCAATTAATGGGATTATTATTCCTTTCTATGTTCTTGTTTTAATTGTTTGCTTTATTGATTGGCCACCAATTTAGCATAATCATAGGTTTTAATTTGAGATCGGGAGATGATAATTATTAACTGAACTAAGAACATAGAACACATTTATTTTAATTCTAAAGGGAATTGATAACTGTGAGGGCGTTAATCCTAGGAACTTTTAGGAGTTACATATTAGAAGTGCGATCCAGGGATGGTAGCCTTGCATGTAATCAACGGTTTGTATGCCACGGGAGTGGGTATGGGCTAGCTTAGAGATTACCTTAGGAATCGTCTTATTAATTGAATTGAACATGTTAGTTAGGAGAATCTGTTGAAACCTTTGCCTTGGGAAATCTTGTCTTATCTGTTTCTCTGTTTCACAGCTTGATTTATTTTCTTTCCAGTGTTTATTTATTTATTTAGTTTAAAAACAAAATTCTCAATTTTGTTTGTCCAGATAGAGTAGAATAATTTAGGATATGATTTGATAATAATTAGTCTCTGTGGAATACGACCTTGCTTGCTACTGTACACCTATGAAGCATGGGTACGTGTAACTACCAGCCGTATGTGTCCCGGGGACGATACGCGGAAAATACGCGTAAAATACGTCCCCGGGACGTATTTTCTGGGCCCTTTTTAAAATTAATTTTTTTAATAAAAAATACGTTAAAAATACGTTGATGATAAGGTCAAATACGTATTTGACAAGTAAAAATACGTTTTAAAAGAATTTGAACCTGAACCCTAATAGCGCCTCCACAATTTCGCCCCTCTTCTCCTATGACCCACCCCGCTCACTGTCGCCCCTGCGCAACCCCACTTGCCGCTCGCCGTCTCGCCGCCCTACGCCACCCCGCCATCGCCGTCGCGCCGCCTTGCACGCTTGGAGCGGCCGCGCCACCCTAATAAGTGAAGGTATTGCTCTAATTTGGCTTGGGTAGTCATTTATTTGGCTTGGGCAGTGGGTATGTATGATGATTGACTGAATTTGGCTTTGGGTTTTGTTGGATTGAAGTTTAATTTTTGATTTGTTGGATTGGGTACTGGGTTATTGTGTATTTCAATTAACTTAGGCAGATGGGTATTTCAATTTGTTCGAATTGACAGTGGGTATTTCAAATTGGCAGTGGCGTGGGTAATTTTCTGAATTGGGCAGTGGGTTTACTTCAATTCGTTGGTTTGGGTGGTGGGTATTTTGAATTGGGTAGTGGGTTTATTTGAATTGAAGTTTGATTTATGTTTTTTATTTGAATTGGCAGCCATGAATACTACAAATTCTAGTTCTACATCTTCTTCTATGAGGGAAGAGGAAGAGGAAGATGAGGAGGAGAAACGCGATGATGAGTGAATTAGTAGTGTTTTACTTATATTCTTGGTGAATTATGAATTTATAATATATATATATATATATATAATATTTTAAATAAAAAAACTAAAACGTATTTTTGACGTATCGTATCTTGATTTTTGGAAAAATGACGTATTTACGTCCCCGTACCGTATCGTATCCGTATTACGTATTCGTCCCCATGCTTCTTAGCTGTACACAATTGCACCCGTACACTTGCGGCGTGTTAAATAAAATAGCGAACATTATACATATATTTTGCTTTATTTAATATTATATTCCTTCTTATATTTGTAGTTATTTTGCATGTATTTGTGTAATTTGGTGCCGTGCGTATGCCAGAAAAAGAGGAAAAAAGGGAAAAAAAAGGGAAAGAAAAACGCAGGTCAAAAAAAAGGGTAGTGGGTTTCAAACCTCTGACAAAGAAAAACGTAGGTCAAAAAAAAGGTAGTGGGTTTCAAACCCCTGACCTTTGACATAAGCAAACATGCGCGAGTTCTACCATTGCACCAAACCACACAATTTATTTATTATTATCAAAATCTAAAATATAAATGTTTAATTCGGGTTGGGTTAGATTCGACCCATCGCATACAGTGCGACGGTCGTACCAGAGACCAACTGAATGTGAATTTATCACTTTGTTCGTATAGGCTTAATTCTTTTTACGAATTAATTTTACTCTCGTCCAATGTACGATGTACGGATATAAATTAAGGACATTTTTCAATAATATAATTGAAAATATTTTTTTGGTTATATTATTATTTTTTACGAACTAATTTACCCTCGTGCGATTTACGGTTATAAATTGATGACATCTTTCAATAATATAATTGAAAATATTTTTTGGTTATATTATTATAATTAGAAAATAAAATGAGTTATTTATATTATATTAAATATATAGCTCTGATGAAGATGAATTCATTTTATAGTTGGAGACATATCAAATGAACGGCCACCATCTTCACAACACATTTTTTTATCAAATAATCAATATTATCTACTTAAAAATTTCACCAAAATATCTAGATATTTTTTCTTTCAAATTTTCTACTAGTCTAGAAAGAGTTTTTGAAACTTTTAATTACTTTTTATAGATTTATATTTCACAACATATTTTTCCGAGGCGTTAATTGGTTGCAAATTCACAAACTATCAGTGGATTTCGGTATTTTTCCAACTCTATAAAGTTATAATCTAAATGCATAAACATTAGTCTATTCTGGAAGACACTGGGGATGTGTACCGGAGCACCATTAGTTGCTACGATTAGCACTATAGAGGAACTGAAACAAAAGCCAAGCTCCACCTATAACAGTCTGTCCATGTCGTATCTGTTCAGGAGCAAGAATGAAGATGGCCCGGGTGCTGTTACTGCAGAAAACTCGTCTCAGTCTTCTGCGTATGCTGATGAACACGAAGACGAAGATGAAGATGTCTCTTCCCATCAATAAATTTCCAACCCCTCAAGAAATGTATTATGCATATATCATGCGAGTTCTTTGCAATTTGTAATATGTTTGAATAATACAGTAATAATAAGTCGCTGATATAATGTACTAACTTGTTAAATAAATCCAGCGTTGTTGGTTTTGTGAAATAAATCCAGTGTTTTGTTGTGTTATGTATCAAATTATTTAAAGTATGGTATGCTTGCTGCTAATTATATAAATGAATGATTGTAGCTCAAAACTAATTTCATCACACTCGAAGAAAAAGATCAACAAACTCGATAAACTAAGTAAGTTTGATTAAACTCAAAAGTGTGATCCAATCCAATGACATCTTTTATTGTACACAAAATTTTCCTTATTATAGTAGTACTCACATCACATGAACATTTGTGTGTACAATTTCAAGAATTTCAAAGAATGCATAATGAATCTTCTTTCACATTGCAAACTTTAAAAACAGACCAAAAGAGATCTCCTTGTTAGAAATCAGCCCAAAAAGCATGTGTTGAGAGATTATTTCCTAGCATATATGATAATTTGAATCACTCTTCTTTTCAATTTTTGCATCTAATTTCGATATGAAATATATATGCAAAACATCATCCACCCATTTTGTGTACACATAATATATATATATATACAACATAAGGCATAAATTTCAACACTCAACAATATTAATTTGTTTAAAAAGTCATAACATCATAAGATAAAGAAATGTAGAGATAGGCGATCCGGAATCTAACGAGAGTCTGGTCGAACCCTAATCACATTCTCTTTGGGAAGGAACTGGAAAGAGTAAGTTTTGTTAGTAGTGATGGCGTTTGGTTTCATGAATCCGGACCAGCCCCGACCAACAGCAAGCCGGCCCTTAACCGTCAAAATAACTCGCACACTCTCCCCGCCCTCATACTCAAACCACACCTTTGTTTTCTCCATCAAACCACACGCCGTTGCAAAACTCTTCGGAAAATACTGAAATTACTCAACCAAACAAACAAAGCCTCTAAGCAAATATTCATAGATATATATATATATATAGAGAGAGAGAGAGCTCCTTCTTACAAATTTATAGAATTCGTATTCCTTCAACTGAACTCGGCACGACAGTACCGGATTCCCCACATCCTTCTCCAGTGTGGTGGCTGCATACACGGAGACGTCGAATGTGGAGTTTCCGGCGTGAGAAAACACGAGCAACTCGAAGATCTCAAGGCCCATGTCTTGAGAGAATTTGGTCCATCCTTCCGTGAAGAAGTAATCATCGTCTTCTTCTTTTTTTTCCAGTTTCTCGATCCTAACCTTCCATGTTTTGCCGCCCGCGTTTCTCAACGTAGCCTTCTCGGACAAGAGTTGGCCATACTTATCCGTGAAACCTTTAGGCAATCCCTACACATATGCACCACAACAACATCGCATCGTATCAATTAAACACAAAAACATTAAATAACGAGGAAGAAAAGGAAAGAAAGAGTTACGAGTTTGGGAGGGAGGTTCATCAAGGTCTTGTAGAATGAAGGCTTCATCTCCATGATTTTTGCACAAGCAGAAGAAGATTTTTATGATAATTTTAGTGAGAGAGAGAGAGCGAGAGAGTCTAGCGTGAGTTTACAAAGAGAATTCAACGTGATTTCACACACATACACACACTTCGAGTTTCTCGACTTAATTCATTTAAGCAAGATTTCTCAGTGAAACATTGTGACACCAAAATTTATTTTTATTTTAAGCCCAAAACTAGTTCCTCTGTGGTTGGTTGGGGTTGGACGAGTCTAATTAATGCAAAATTCTACTTAAAGAAATAAAATCGTAATCCACCACCTTTACTTTCAACAAATCTACCTATATTTGTGAAAAGCTTTAGCATTTGTGCATTGTCACCCGATCTGCTCACAGGAGAGGAGACAGCTTTAATTTAATTTTGTTGGCAGGTGTAAATAGGTCCCGTCAATGCGTTTTTTTTGGATATGTTTGTTTTGAAAGTTATATCTATATATAAATAGTGAATAATTTTAAAGAGTTCAAACTTATTTAGAAGTGTGATAATGTGATTATTGTATGTTTGTAATTAGGATAATATCAATAATATGATATTTGTTCAAAAAAATATCAATAATATGATATTATTATTATTACCCTTAAAATAGATTAAAAAATAAGGATATAATAGGCAAACTAAATTTTGTAAAACAAGAAAATTTTGTAATAGGTATAGATTTGTAGACCATGCATGTTAAATATGTCACATGTGTACGTGCTCCAGCAAGACACAATATTTTCTGAGTGCTTCAAGAAATGTTTAAAACACTCATGATTTTTTTAAAACGTTGAATACTTTATGCTTCCTTACATTTTCATTAATTCGTGGAAAAGTTGAGACAATAACCATATTTACTCAATTATTAATGTTATATTTATACAAAAGGTGCTGACACTACTACAAAAATGCACATACAAAACACTTCATACATAACGGTTTTTTTCAAAAACCGTTATGTATGAGCGCATTTTTTGAAAAGATAACGGTTTTGACAAAAAACCGTTATCTATGTACTGTTGTCCATGGAAATAGATAACGGTTTATGTTAAACCGTTATGTTTTTGCGTTATCTATTAGTTGCATACATAACGGTACTACAAAACCGTTAAGCCGACCGTTATCTATGAGCATATTTTAAAACGGTTTGTTAAACCGTTATGTATCATTCTTTAAAAACTGTTATCTGTAAAAAAAAATTAAATTTTTTTAAATTATATTATCTGAAACTCATAAATTCTCTCCCCCTTCTCTTTCAAGCTGAGCGGAGCAGCTAGGGCTCCGCCGCTGCGGTCGCCGAAGTTCCAAATCGGAATCCTCACTGCCGCGGGTGATGCCGCCGCCGACGAGCAGTTGTTGCTTCCGATTCTGGCGCCGCATCTACTTTCTCGGACCCTCTCTCTCGATTCTCCTCTCTCAATCAAAGAAATCAACTGAAACATGAAAGGGAAGGAAGCCCTAATTTCGCCACCCCTGTCATCTGCTATTCCTAGGCGCCGCTACTGCACCGCCTGCCACGTCGGATGACGCTGCACGAGCAACCGGACGCCGGTGCCAGTGAGTCAGTGACCGCCCCCACCCACCCCGCGTCGCGTCGCCTCGGACACCGCTCTCCTCCGCCGACGCCGCTATTCTCGCAGCAGCAGATCGGGCGGCGGAGCACCCTTCTCCCCTCCTCCGAGCACGAGCAGACAACCCTTCTCCTCCGCCGACGCTGCTATTCTCGCAGAAGCAGCAGCATATCGGTCTTTTTACTTCTCCGTCTGCCACCTACCTCACCCGTCTCTCTCTCCGTCTGTTAACCCTAGCAGCTACCTGCCACCGCTGTCGTCGCCGCCTTCTACAATAGCCACCACCAAGGTAGAATCCCTAATTTATTCATCCCTTGCGCAAATCTAATTCCAAATCCCTAATTTTTGAACTTTATTGGTAACAATATGATTTAGATCAGGGCTTTTGCTCGAATTTTTTAAATTATCTGAAGCTATTTTGCTCAAATTATTTAATTTTCTGAAGCTATTTTGCTCAAGTTTTTGAATTATCTCGCTGTTATTGGATTATCCGTCAATTGAAAGAATGAAACTCATTCTCATACACAATCACTTTCATTTCTTCATACTGTTACTGATACCAGGAGTATTCTGATTACAATGTTTATTCGGAGATCAAATCTAGTTTGGATGAGGTTGAAATCAAAACTTGAGAAAGAAAGGTGAGATGAAGATTATTTGGACAGTCACGTTGTCATCATAATTTTCTGGTTATTGTTATTGCTTGGTTGAACTCAAGTATCCTTCTTCATAACATTTGGCAGGCAAAGTTTTGGTAAAGGTCTCTTGAAGAGCTTAAAAGAGGTCTTGACGTGCACTAGTATACAAAAGTGAACTATTTGGATGTTGTTAATACCTTACCACTTCTCATCATTGAGACTTTAACTGAATGTATTTGCATCATTGAGCTCAAGTCGAGGTCTCTTGAACAGCAGAAAGGTATAACTATACCCTTCTGCAATTGCACTAGTTTTTTGTATATGGGATTTTAGTATTGTATTATTTTATTTCTGAGTTGCCTGAGCGAGTTTTGGTCATTCGTAGTCATTTTTATTTGATTTTTTGGGTGGAGTTTAAGTTTATGATTAATTGAGGTTTGAGATTGAGATCTACGATTGAAGGTTGCAGATGTAGGGAGTTAAGATTTTTTTAATTGAAATTTATGTTTTATTGATTGGGATCTAGATACAAGTCGACAACTTCTGTTAGTTTATGTTTCTGGGCAGTGATTGGCGTGATTCCTGTTGATGATAATCTCTGAACTGCTATATGCGAAGTATTGCTCTGAATCTCTGAATTGATAACTTCTTATCTCATTACATATGGAATAAAGATTTCTCGCAGATAAAAAATGAGATGTATAACCAAATGTGACAGATTTTTCCATTGCCTTAATGCCTTTCACAAAATTTACTATCATATTCTAAACTACTATGAGAATTAGTCTCTGATAATTCGTAGCTAAAACATGAGGGCTTTTGTTAAAGACTTTGAGGTTTAACTTGCTAAATTCTTTTTGCCCTGAATTCCTTTTATTTTATTCTAATATGGGTGCTAGATTGCACATTTATCCACATTTATGCTTAAGCTAATTTATTTGATTATATGCATGCTTAGATTGGTCCAGATTGCACATTTAAAGCCCGTCACTTTTTCACAGGTATTGTTATATATGGTGTTTCTCTCTAGCCTTTTGTGCCTTTTCTTTCACTATTTGTGATCACTAGAAGCAGAATATACTCTTCAGACGATCTTTTAACTTCGTTTCAGGATACATGTACTTATATAATTTAATAGTATGCATACTCATGATATATGTGATTAGGGGTGTAATCGAGCCGAGCCGAGCCGAATAGTGTCTTGTTCAAGCTTGGCTCGTTTAGCTAATCGAGCTGTTTGATTAATTATCGATTGAGCTTTAATCGAGTCGAATACAGTGCCGAGCCTAATCGAGCTTTTTAAATTTAAATTTTTATTTAAAATTTTAGTTATTTTCCTAATACATAAGTTAATTTTCAAATATATAAGCTATTTTATTCACAAAAATATACTATATTTACTATTTTCTTGTAAATAAATGATGTTAATTAGATACTTAATCCAAATATTACTACATATAGCATAAAATATAGTAAGCCATTTAATGAATAATCTTATGTTTTTAAGATAAATCACTTCACGAGCTTGTTCACGAGCTAACGAGCCGAGCATCGTCATGCTCAAGCTTGGCTTGTTTAGCTAAACGAGCTGTTCATTAAATTATCGATCGAGCTTTTATCGAGTCGAACGTCGAATAGCTCACGAGTAGCTTGGCTCGTTTACAGCCCTATATGTGATACAGAGTCTTATAATCGTGCATCGAATGAATTACCTTTCTAACCTTAATTCTTTAAAAAGTGCAAGGATGTTAGCAAATTTCATAGGAAATTTCAGAAAATACATGCTTGTAGCCTGTGTGAACCAAAGTTCAAATAAATGCTTGACATTGAACCATGAATTTGGCAAACATAATTTTCTTTTTAACTGTTTTTACCAAATATAGATCTTCTCTGGGTGAGCTGTGAGATGAAGGGCTTGTTTTACTACTTTTTTTCTTGGTGCAATTCATGTAGAGAAGAAGGGTTGGGATTAAGGATAGCTGAATGTGCCCAGTAAGTACTGCTTCTTACATACTGCAAATCATGCTTACTTTATACACACGAGTAATTTCTACATAGCACGAAGACGATCATTGTCTTTGTTCTGATCATGATGCTCTATATTGTGATTCTTGGTTGGCTCTTTGTATGATTTTGTGGCAGGTTTGTGGTGGATTAAATGAGTCGTACGTTGAGCTGAAGTGGCTTGTGAATTCACAAGAAAAGTTGTACCATATGGCTAGCTAGTTGCATATTTAATATGTTTAGTATTTTTGTAAGGCATAATAGTATAGATAGAGCAGTTGTTGAATTTTGACTATATTCAAATCTTGTATGAATTCTTTTTTATGATAATAATATAAAATTAAATATTTTGGATGATATATAATATTATTATTGTTGGTTTTATCATTTATACTGTTATGTATAAATTAATAGATAACGGAGAAATAGAAATCTAATTACGGTAAAAAACGTTATACATAACGGATTACCAAACGTTATTAATATCAAAAAACCGTTATGTATAGGTGTGTACATAACAGTGAATATTAAACTTTCATGACGGTTTGAAACGTTATGTATAATACTATAGATAACGGATATAATCCGTTACGTATATATAAACAATCGTTATCTATAATAAAACAGATATCGGATATAATACTATAGATAACGGATATAATCCGTTATGTATAATAGAATAGATAACGATTAAATCTCCGTTATATATGAAATCCACATACATTACACCATTATATATTACGGATGTTTTCGCACATAGATAACGGATGAGCGAATCTGGCGTAGTGTGATATAATGTAAGTTATGTAACGTGTGAAATGTTGGAAATACAAGCTTGCTAGGGCGTAATGTTTACCAATATTGAAAAGCTTAAGGGTGTTTATCTGAGTTTATAAGCTCTTTAAAATACTTTTAAAATTATTTAGAAATTTATAAAGTTTAGTGTTTGACAAAACAAGTTTTTATATTAGTTTTTTTTTTCTTTTTAAAAATTTTTATTACCCAAAGAAAGGAAAAACACACTCACACTCTAAACATAAGCTTTAAAGGTGTGTTGGCTAAGTTTATTTTGGAGAGACCTTGAAGATATTTTGAAGAGTTTATAAAATCTAATGTGTTTCAATAACTTATAAGTCATCAACGTATTTAAATAATTGATTATAGATCTAATGTGGAGGATATTAGAGTTCGTCTCAATTTTGATGGATGTTTTACTGTCGACTGCATGGGAAGGAGTGGTGGTATTTGCATGCTGTGGAAACATTCGTCTTCTTGTAAGCTTTTAAGTTATTCACGCAATCATATTGATATTCATGTTTTTGATAATAAAGGGGATTGGCGCTTGACTGGCTATTATGGCCACCCGGAGCGTAATAGAAGACGGGAGTCTTGGAATTTGCTTCGGCGCCTTTCTGGGAATAGCTCTCTCCCTTGGGTTATCCTTGGGGACTTTAATGATTTACTTGACCCGGGAGATAAGCGTGGTAATGTTCATCATCCCAATTGGCTTTTTCAAGGTTTTCAGTCTGCTATTCTCGACTGTGGCCTATCCGATATTCCGCTACGTGGCTACCAATTCACCTGGTCGCGCGGAATGGGTACTCCGAATTTCGTGGAGGAGCGTTTGGACCGTGGTATGGCGACTAATGGCTGGAAATCTCTCTTCCCTGAGGCAACCCTTTTGCCGATTTCAGTAGCTCTCTCTGACCATGTGCCTTTGATTCTTAAATGTAATGGTACTATTCAATCTAACCCTCGCCGCAGGTTTAGATTCGAAAAAAAATGGTGCCTGGACTCTGCTCTACCAAACATTGTTCGTGAATGTTGGATCAATCTTCAAGGCCTTAATATCATCGAACGCTTGACTGCGGTTTCGGAGTCCATCTCCACCTGGTCTGATCATCTGGGCAAACATGAGAGGCTGCTCAAAAGAAAACTTGAGAACCAGATTTCTGCTCTCCAAGACAAGAGAGACAATTTTTCAGTTGGGGCGTTGAAGACTGCCAAGAAAGAGCTAGCTTCCATCCTTTTGAAGGAAGAAGCACACTGGAAGCAAAGAGCTAAACAATTTTGGCTAAAGGATGGCGATCAAAATACCAAGTTCTTCCATGCTATGGCCTCAGCTAGGCGTCGTGTTAACAGAATCTCTAATTTGCAAAGAGAGGATGGCAGCTGGACCACTAATGATGAGGAGGTTCGGACCACGGCTGCTAACTATTTTACTAATCTCTTTGAAGCCCCCAGCGAAGAGAGCAACTTTTCTCAGGTTTTGAGACGTCTACAACCCTATATAAATGATGAGAAGAATGCTGAGTTGATACAGCCTTTTGTTCTCAAGGAATTCACTGAAGCAATAACCCAAATGCACCCGGACAAGTCCTCTGGCCCCGACGGATTTAATCCGAAGTTCTATCAAAAGTTTTGGAGCATTATTGGCGAGGATATCTTTCGCGGATGCTGTGATTGGCTCGATAATGATACTTTCCCTCCGCAACTCAATCACACCATCATCTCGCTTATTCCTAAGGTGGAGAATCCAACTAGCATGAAGGAGCTTCGGCCCATTGCGCTTTGCAATGTGGTGTATAAGCTTATCTCGAAGGTGTTATGCAATAGATTGAAGAAGGTTCTTCCTCACCTTGTTGATCGAGCGCAATCGGCATTTGTGGAAGGGAGGAATATCCAGGACAACATCCTTATAGCTTTTGAAGCCATCCATACTATGAAGAAAAAGACTCGGGGGAAATATGGCTGTGTGGCGCTTAAGATCGATATTAGTAAAGCCTATGATCGTGTCAGCTGGAGCTATATGGAGGCAATTCTCGATCGTATGGGCTTTTGTAGCAAGTGGCGCAGGTGGATGAGTTTATGTGTTCGCACCGTGTCCTATGATGTTCTTGTTAACGGTGTCCCCGTTGGGCCTATCTTCCCGGGTAGAGGGCTTCGGCAAGGGGATCCTCTCTCACCGTATCTCTTCATTCTTTGTGCGGAAGGCCTCTCCGCCATGATTAATTATGAAACGGCTAGAGGTGCTATCCATGGTGTCCAGATCAGTCGAGGAGGACCGGCCATCTCACACCTCATGTTTGCTGACGACTGCGTCTTCTTTTGTCGGGCATCTGTTGAGGAGAGTGCTAACTTGAAAAGAATCCTTGGTATTTACGAGCTTGCCTCCGGTCAGGGGATCAATTATCAAAAGTCGGGGATTTTCTTCAGTGCTAATGTTGCCACAGCCGAGAGGGATGCAATTTCTGATACGTTGGGTGTATGGTCGCCTTTGAACACAGGTCGCTATCTTGGCTTGCCTTCGCTCATTGGGCGCAACAAAAAGGAAATTTTTCAGTATTTGAGGGACAGAATGTGGTCTCGAATAAAGAACTGGAATGGCAAAAAACTCTCTAAAGCAGGCAAAGAAATACTTATTAAAGGCGTGGCGCAGTCGATTCCCTCATATTGTATGGCAATCTTTTCGCTGCCGACTGGTCTTACCGATGATATGGAGCGCCTTTTGAATAGCTTTTGGTGGGGAAATAAAGCTGGGAATGGCAAAGGAATAAATTGGATGCGGTGGCACAAGCTTTGTGTTGATAAAAAGCTTGGCGGTCTCGGCTTTCGGAGCCTCCAACTCCTCAACGTTTCAATGCTTGGCAAGACGGGTTGGCGATTGATGAATGAGCCAGATGCTCTTGTCAGCCGAGTTCTTAAAGCTAAGTACTTCCCTCATGGCAACTTTCTTAATGCTAAGCTGGGCCACAATCCTAGCTACACTTGGAGGAGCATTCATTCCGCTCAAGATTTGGTCCGGAAAGGTGTTCGGTGGAGGATTGGCAACGGTGCCAGTGTTCATGTGTTCAAGGATCCTTGGCTGTGTCGTGACAGTAACTTTGCTGTGATTTCTCATTGTCCACCGGGTTTGGATGGAATGAGGGTTTGTGATCTCATGAATCCACACTCTTGGAGCTGGAATCTTGAGCTTATGGAGCAGCTGCTTGAAGAGGAAGACATTCAGGTCATTACCAGTACCCCTCTCATCCCTGCCCCTGGCCCTGATCGTCTTATTTGGCATTACTCGAAAAATGGTCAGTACTCTGTGAAAACTGCATATAATCTTGCTAGTTCGCTCACTCTCGATCAAAGCTTTGGGGAAGAAGGCCATTGGACTAAACTCTGGAAACTCTCGATCCCGCCCAAGGTTAAAACTTTTCTTTGGAGAGCTGCAAAAAACAATCTCCCCTCCAAGGATAATCTTCTCTCGAGAGGTGTTGATGTTGGGGGCGAATGTGGGATCTGTAAGGGAGGTTATGAGAACCTTTGGCACATCTTTATTGCTTGCCCTTTTGCTAATGGTTGTTGGAATTTTGGGGGCTTATCTGTGCTCATGGCGAGGGTTGAGACAGAGCATGATTCCTTTAAATCGGCTCTTTTCTCTCTTATCTGTAATGGGGACGGATCTCTTGCGGCGAGAGTTAGCATGATATTGTGGCAAATTTGGAAGGACCGGAACAAAGCCATTTGGGAGGAATCTATCCCCTCTCCCTCTCGAGCAGTTGCACAGGCACTTAGTTGCCGTGAAGACTGGCTCCTGGCCCGGGACGTGTCCTCGTCTCATTCTGTACCCAGAAACGCAACCAGCGTGTGTATTGGGTGGCATGACTTACCGTTGGGCTGGTTTTGCTGCGGAGTGGATGCTGCCTTCTTTGCCGATACTAATTCAATGGGGATTGGCATGGTCATTCGCAACCATGAAGGCAGGTTCGTGGTGGGTAAATCTATCAAAGTCCCGGGGTCACGTGGAGTCGAGGAAGGCGAGCTTTTGGGTATTAAAGAGATCCTGTCATGGATTAAAGATCTCGGTCTTGTGCAGGGGTGGGTGGAATCGGACAGCAAGTTGGCTTGTGAGGCCATTGGTTCGCATGAGAGGAATTTCACCGAGCTTGGCGCTATTGCTGCTTATTGCAGTCATGAATTAACTTTGCTCCCAGGTTTTCGTATTAGACATGTTAGAAGGAATCAAAATGCTATAGCTCATTGCTTAGCTAAAGCTGCGAGAGATGTTTCTACACTTCATGTTTGGAATGAACCCCCGTCGTTTGTGGAGGGTCATCTCCATATTCCATGCCAGTGTGCTCAATAAAGTGTCTCTCCTTTACCCTCAAAAAAAATCTTAGTAGTATTGTATAGCATACATTTATACTTCAATTTGGATATGTAACAATATCGAGGAGAGCCAAATATGTAAGTAACTGCTTTTGTTTTGAATGTCAATGTTTCTAATTTTCATTGCTTTCATTTCATGTTTAAATTTAAATGATATTAAAGGCTAAAAGATTTAAAGCAGATGAATATCTTTCTATTTTAAGCTACAAGATAAAATTAGATCTTTCTATTTTAAGCTACACGATGCTAGCTAATAAAAATAGCATTAACTAATAATATTAATTCATGTATTGTAAGTATTTGTGTAGTAAAAGAATAGGAAATTTCTTTATAAATGATATTTTCTGCTCTGACAGCTGCTGCTGCTAAAATCCAAATGAAACATGAAAAAAAAGGAAGAATAAAAGCCCTGGATTTCGATTATGAAATAAATAATACTACTATTTATAGAAACCAAAATTTGAATCTGAAGGTCTTCTCCAGTGAGCACAGGGTGATGAATGCACAAATCTTAAAAGCTTTTCACAAATATAGGTCTGTTTATAAAGGCTGCAGCTTGATTCAAACCAATTTTATTTGAAATCAGAACTTTAACTCAGCTGGCATCGAATCTCTATTGCGTGTCTCAGCATGTAAAATGCTATCTAATTACCTCTTTTGTGCTTCCTGCAGCTCGAGTTGCCTCCGCCATGGCCAGATCGAGATACCAAATGTAGTGAAAAGTTGCAGTAAATGTTTTTATGAAGAATCGTGAGTAAACTCAGATTATAGATAGAGATAAGAAAGGGAGCTAGCTACGAAGAAGAAGAAGGGGAGGAATTGTGCATGGGCTTTGCCCTAATAATGTGGTCCCACATTACAGCTGTCTCCTCCAATCCCACCGTCAAAAACGTGACACGTGGATGGCTAGGATCAGCTGACTTTAGCCACTCTCTTCCTCTCATTAATATTCCTTCTTCCTTCTCTCCCTCTGCAACTCTGATTCTTCACCAGTCGTCACACTCTCTTTGTAAACTCATATACATCTTCTTCTACTCTCTTCTTTGTAGCGCACTCTGCAGAAATCATGGACACGAGGCCTTCATTTTACAAGATCTTGATGGACCTCCCTCCCAAACTCGTAACTCTTTCTTTCATTTTCTCTTCTCTTCTCCTCTTCTTGCTCGATCGCTAATTATTTAATGTTTTGTGTAGCTATTGCCAAAGGGTTTCACGGATAAGTACGGCGAAAACTTGTCCGAAAGAGTTAGGCTAAGAAACAAGAGCGGCACCTCATGGAATGTGAGGCTCGAGAAAATGAGAGAAGAAGGAGAAGAAACCGATGCTTACTACTTCACGAGAGGATGGACCAAATTCTGTAATGACGTGGACCTTAAGACCTTCGAAGTGCTCGTCTTTTTCTACGCCGAAAACTCCACATTCGACGTCACCGTATACGCGGTCACTGCACTGGAGAAGGAGCCGGCCGGCTTCAGAGCTGCGGCGAATCCCATGTGCCGATTTGACTTGAAGCAACACAACTACCATAAATTTGTAAGAAACCCTACCTGCCTCTATATATATATATATGATTTAATTTGGTTAAAATGGTTTGTTAATTAATTTTCAGCATGTTCCGAAGGATTTCTCGGATGCGTGTGGTTTGAAGGAGAAAAGGGAAGTGCGGTTGGAGTGTCGGGGCGGGTCGAGTGCGCGAGTTAAGGTGAACTCGTGTAATGGCCGCGTTGATTTTGGCGGGGGCTGGTCGGGGTTCTTGAAAGCAAACAACTTCGCTATTAACAAAACTTACTCTCTTGAGTTCCTTCCCGCCAAGAATGTGATTAGGGTTGGACCAGACTATCTCTTATATTAGGATTTCCCAGCCTTTGTTTATTTTAGGATGTTATGACTTTTTCAACATATGTTGCATGTTGTGTGCTATCAATTCTAATTAATGGCGTTTACGTTTTGGTTTATATGTGTTGAGTATTGAAATTTATGTTTTATGATGTATATATGTGTGTGTTTGTGTGTGTGTGTGTGGCGGCTGCTGATATTTCATACCAAGATGAGAAGGCAAAAATTGGAAATAAAAGTGATTCAAATTAAAACAATTATCAATGGCAACATTGGTTTTGAGTATACTATGAAATAATTTAATTGATGTGCAACACATGCGTGTATTGGGATAATTGTGATGGATGGAAGAAATCGATATGGCTGAGAGACAACTTTGTTGTTGTTGTTGTTGTTTTTTTTTTTTTTTTTTCAAGACATTTGACAGAATATTGTTTTTGTGAATTTATGAATTAAAAACCGTGGCCCAAATAGAATGAGAGTTTTGGTAACGTAGAAAAAGATAATAATAGTACTAAGTAGCAGTAGGTAGTTCTAGTTGAGTAGAATAAAATGTTAGAAGTATAGCATGCTACATGCAAATAAATGAAATCCCAAGAATAAATGAGAATATTGACATTTTCATGCAAAACAAATTTTCTATTAATCATTCTAGCAAAAGGTAATTAATTTTGTCTTGTAGCTTAAAATAGAAAGATATTCATCTGCTTTAAATCTTTTAGCCTTTAATATCATTTAAATTTAAACATGAAATGAAAGCAATGAATTAATATTATTAATTAATGCTATTTTTATTAGCTAGCATGGTGACTTATGTTTAAAGCGGTGGGCATTCTTTTAGCTCTTGGGATAATTTATTTCTTGGAGATTCTGTTCTTCGCAAGCATGCAGCTACAATTCTTTTTGTAAAATTTTAATTTGCATAATACAGTACAATATGCTATAAGCTATATATAGCTAACTGTGAAGTCTTATTTTAAAGAGGTTTTATTGCATATCCACGAAACTATAAATTTTCAAAGCACTGTGCAGGTTACTGCTAGCTAGTTAATTATAACTCATTTAATCTATTTTCAAATAACTCAATTAATTTAATTTATATGAATGAAGGATTATAAACAAAGGTAAAACAAACACTAGTGTACGTACGTGGATGATGCAAGAGACAAAGATTGAGAGTGGAATCATCTTATGTAGGAGTAGAATGACCATCACATTCTTAATCCCTTCAAATCTGATAGGGCGCTAGCTCTTTTATTATTTGAAAATACTGTACAAATCTATTAATTTATACTTTTTTCCTTACATAACATTAATAACTTACATTCCAATTGATTAAAGTAACACAAAATCTTCTATATAATATGGTACAATTTATTTGCACCTGACCCGGTCCGATCCGAAAATAATATATGCTAAACCCGCGCTTCACTTACAATCTGAGTTGGTTTGAACCTACGCCTCACATGTGAAGGTTGTAGGTTTGAAACACATTGGAGGCGAGATTTGTTCTTCTTTCACACTTTCTAGCGCCCTAGTCACTTTCTTTCTATTTTTATTTTTTTTTAATTTGGCTAAATTAGTCTTTTTAATTTTTTTTTTATTTTCTTTGGCGAAATTAGTTTCTTTCTTTCACTCAGTCAATTTCTTTCTATTTTTTGTTCTTTTCGGGGGTTTTTTGGCGAAATTAGTTTCTTTCTTCTTCTTTTTTTGTTCTTTTCAATTTTTTTTTATTTTTTATTTTTTTTATAATACATGTTTGATGTTTTGGTTAATAACTTAATAGATGTTTGGTCAGCAATCTCGGCGTGCGGTATTATGCCCAGAAAATATTGATTACGTCTGTGTATGGAATTTTTAAAAGAGATTGAGTATATTTCTTGTAATCACTAAGAATTTCTTAGTTACGTTATGCTAGTGAATTATTAAGAAACGTAGTGTTATTTATTAAAGGGAAAATTGCACCTAAATACACAAACTTTGTCGAAAATCCATATTTGACGCGAAGTTAGGATTTTACATTTTAATACACCAATTTAAGAAGTTGTTCAATTTTGACACAATTTTGAATTCCGGTGACCGGGATATTGACGTGGCAGCCGGAATCGCCACGTCACACACACACACACACACTCCACCCCTCTCTCTCTCTCTCTCTCTCTCTCTCACCCCACTCTCTCTCTCTCCACACGTCAGCTTCCCCCACCCCCCCCGGTTGGACCCTCCCCCTCCCCCAGAACCGCGTCGCACCGCCGCCGTCGAGCCCCCAGCCGCAAACCCTCCCTCCCGCCGTCAGCCACTTCCCCCTCCCAGAACCGCGTCGCACCGGCCGCCACTTCCCGCACCGGTTTTCCCCACCACCATCACTCTATCTCAACGCCTCTTCCACCGCCGCCCCTGCTCTCCCCACCACCACACCTCTTCCTCCACTTCCTTCACCCCCTGCTCTCTCCACCACCACACCTCTTCTTCCACCGCCTTTCCCCACCACCATCACAAATCCGCCGCCCCTGCTCTTCCCCACCACCACACCTCTTCCTCCACCGCCTTCCCCACCACCGTACTCCCCACGACTCTCTCCCTCTACCGCTCTACCGCCCTTCCCAACCAACAAAATCGATAAGGGATTAGGGCTCGATTTCTCCTCAAATCCAAAACCCAAAATCCGAATTCACCTCTGCAATTCCCCGATTCGGTACTCCGACGATGGGCTCGGCGGTTGTGGGGGAGAAGGGGGAGGGTCCGACGGCGGATATGTGATGGTGGTGGGGAAAGGAAATGGAGGAAGAGGTGTGGTGGTGGGAAGAGCAGGGGCGGCAGTGGAAGATGTGGTGAGAGAGAGTGATGGTGGTGGGGGAAACCGGTGGTGGAAGCGGTGGGTTCGACGCGGTTCTGGGGGAGGGGGAAGGTCCGACAGGGGGGGTGGGGGGAAGCTGACGTGTGGAGAGAGAGAGGGTGAAGTGTGTGTGTGTGTGACGTGGCGATTCCGGCTGCCACGTCAATATCCCGGTCGCCGGAATTCAAAATTGTGTCAAAATTGAACAACTTCTTAAATTGGTGTATTAAAATGTAAAATCCTAACTTCGCGCCAAATATGGATTTTCGACAAAGTTTGTGTATTTAGGTGCAATTTTCCCTTTATTAAAAGAATAGTGTCATTTTTAAATATATTAAAAATGTCATTTATAAAAAAAAATAGTGTCATTTAGATATATTAAAAGTACAATTTCTAACATAACATCATTTATTAATGCAGATGATGTCATTTATCAAGAAAAATAGTGTGATTTAATAAGAAAAAATAATGTCATTTTTAGATATATTAAAAATATCATTTACTAAGAAAAATAATATCATTTGGAGATAAGAAAAGTATCATTTACTAATAAAAATAGTGTCATTTAGATAAATTAAAAGTGTCATTTTAAAAATAAATGTAATATAATTGATAGTTTCATTTAAAAATAAATGTTGTAAAAATAATATGAAATGATATAGTTTCATTTGTATAGTGTCATTTCAAATATTATAAGAGTAATGTGAAATGATATAGTTAGCAAAGAAGAGAAAATCCTCCAATTGGTTTTGAACTCGCGACCTTCACGTGTGAGACACGGGTTCAAACCACTTGAACTATACACTCAAATTGTAGGTGAAACGCGTATTTATTATATTTATATGGATCGAATCAGGTCAGGTATAACCCGACATGGTACACAGAGTGACCAGCTCTTAAAGTAAAAACATTGTTATATATACAACATCAGGCATAGATTTCAACACTCAACACAAATGAACCAAAATATAATCGCCATAATTTATAGGGGGTAGGAGACAACAATATTTGTTTAAAAAGTCATAACATTCTAAGATAAACAAATATAGAGATAGGCATCATAAGATAAACAAATGTAGGCGATCTGGAATCTAATTAAGGAGAAGAAGAAGATTTTTATGATAGTTTTAGTGAGAGAGAGAGACAGAGAGTCTAGCGTGAGTTTACAAAGAGAATTCAACGTGATTTCACACACATACACACACTTCGAGTTTCTCGACTTAATTCTTTTAAGCAAGATTTCTCAGTCAAACATTGTGACACCAAAATTTATTTTTATTTTAAGCCCAAAACTAGTTCCTCTGTGGTTGCTTGGAGTTGGACGAGTCTAATTAATGCAAAATTCTACTTAAAGAAATGAAATCGTAATCCACCACCTTTACTTTCAACAAATCTACCTATATTTGTGAAAAGCTTTAGCATTTGTGCATATTGTCACGACCCTCTGCTCACAGGAGAGAAGACAGCTTTAATTTAATTTTGGTGGCATGCAGATGTAAATAGGTATCTTGGACCTAATTTAGATTGCGGATCCAATTTTATTTTTATGCCTTTCAAAAATAATATTTCATTCGTCTTCTAAATTTCGAATTTTAATATGAATTAGTATTCCGTCTGTTCCACTAAATGATCGTATTCTATTTTGGGTTGTCTCACTAAAATTAGCATGTTTCTATAAATGAAAGTTTTTAACACTTAAAAAAATGTAAGTACGCACTTTCAACTAATTTACACCTTCTTCCTAATTTTCGTGTCAAAAAATTTTGAGTCATTTATAATAGGACGGAGGGAGTATAATTTCTTACATTCAAATTCGATCCATGCATGGATTCATTTAATTTATACTTTCAGTTTTTAAGAGTGTGCATTATTTTTTATGGCACAAATTTTACTCCCTCCGTCCCTAAAATAACTTCCTCTTTTTTCATTTTGGGACGTCCCCCAAATAACTTCCTCTTTCTTTCTTTCCATTTTTGGAAACCTACCCCACCACTAATAATACTTTATTTATTCTTACTTTTCACTTTTCACCACTCCCAATACTAATTATAACACTTTTCACAACTTCCAATAATAATTATATCATTTTTTCTCCACTATCAATACACTTTACAACTTTTTATTAAAACCCGTGCCGTCCCCAAAGAGGAAGCCATTTCAGGGACGGAGGGAGTAATAAATATAAAGTGAGTTGTAGTGTTATGATAATGAGAATATCACAGAAGACAAGGTGAATGTAAAAAGAGAATGTAGTGTCCAAGCTAAAAAAAGATAGAGTAAGAGAATGAGTCGTCCCACTGTGGGCTCCTTACTCATAAGTGGTCCCCCACTCTATAGAGTAAGGAGCTTACTCAACCAATATGGATGCTCTAAGGAGGTGTTATCCTTTGTCCCCTTGGGATGGCCTAGTGGTTGGGGTGGTTGCCTGTTGTCCAAGAGGTCACAGGTTCGAATACTCTCGGCCACAATAACCACTAGGTGGGGTGTGTGTGTGGTTTGTATTATTTATAATGTAATTTCATCAAAAAAAAAGAGGTGTTATCCTTTAATTTATAATTATCGTATTCTTAAGTATTTATATTTTTTCAAATCTTTATTTTGATGGTTATTGTTTTTTTCCTTGTAGTGTATTAATTTAATATGACCTATATTCAAAACTTTTAATATATACTAATGTATGAAATTAAAATAATAATCCATGATAGATAGAATTTTAGTAAGAAATTTAACGAATAAGAATTCATAAATATATACTTAGTTAAATTTGCTAATTAATTAGATGACGTGCAACTTTTTTATATTTATCCAATTGAAATTTGTATTTAATTTAATTTTACTAATATTATTCCATGAAAGGGTAATAACACTATTATTTGAAATTATCTTACCAACCTCTATTTCCCTCAATGCGTTTTTTTGGATATGTTTGTTTTGAAAGTTATCATCTATATATAGTGAATAATTTTAAAGAGTTCAAACTTATTTAGAAGTGTGATAATGTGATTATTGTATGTTAATTTGTGATTAGGATAATATCAATAATATGATATTTGTTCAAAAAAAATATCAATAATATGATATTATTATTACCCTTAAAATAGATTAAAAAATAAGGATATAATAGGCAAACTAAATTTTGTAAAACAAGAAAATTTAATAATAGGTATAGATTTGTAGACCATGCATGTTAAATATGTCACATGTGTACGTGTGCTCCAGCAAGACACAATATTTTCTGAGTGCTTGAAGAAATGTTTAAAACACTCATGATTTTTTTAAAACGTTGAATACTTTATGCTTCCTTACATTTTCATTAATTCGTGGAAAATTTGAGACAATAACCATATTTACTCAATTATTAATGTTATATTTATACAATAAGGTGCTGATATAATTGTTGAAATATAAACTTGATTTGTAAGTAAAATATTTTGTAAAGAAATATCTAGAATATAGGAAATAAGTAGAAAAATCTAGAACCTAAGATATTTAATTAATTATCTAGACTATTCTAGCAAATGAATAGTCCTAGACTATTCTAGTAGCTAAAATTAATTAACTAGTCTAAAATGGTGAGCTATATCACCGACCTATGCCACTATATATATGTGTGCATTTGTATTGTTAGTGATGTGAAGAAAAAACAAAGTGGTTACTATTGCTAAAACTTTCTTTTACAAAACATACGTCCACACACATTCACAAATCCTCCCACTTTAATTTGTTTTATTCACACTCATATCACTTACACACACACACACGTCCTCTCACACATTACACACTTATTCTCTATCCTCCAAATTTAGCCAAATTTTCCTTTATATTCCAACAAAGTGGTATCAGAGCCACAAGATTCTACTTGTGGTATGGCGAATTTACAATCGTTTCAAGTCCCCATGCTCAACAAGAGCAACTTCGATAATTGGAGCATCAAGATGAAGGCACTATTGGGAGCCCACGACGTTTGGGAAATCGTGGAGAACGGCTACGAGGAGCCGCAGGACGAGGCCGCACTATCCCAACAACAAAAGGATAGATTGCGAGACGCGAGAAAGAGAGGCAAGAAGGCTCTCTGTCTCATTTATCAAGCGCTAGGGGACGATGATTTCGAGAAAATCTCGAATGCAAGTACCGCCAAAGAAGCGTGGGAGAAGCTCCAGAACGCGTGCAAAGGAGCGGAGCAAGTAAAAAAGGTACGACTTCAAACTTTAAGAGGAGAGTTTGAGTCATTACATATGAAAGAGTCCGAATCAATTTCGGATTATTTTTCAAGAGTCTTGGCGGTGTCTAATCAAATGAAAAGAAATGGTGAAAAATTGGAGGATGTTAGAATTATGGAGAAAATATTGCGGTCACTAACCCCAAAGTTTGAGCACATTGTGGTGACGATCGAAGAAACTAAAAATTTGGAGGAGATGACAATCGATCTCTTGTTGGGGTCGTTGCAAGCATACGAGGAGAAGCAAAAGAAGAAGCAAGAAATTTCAGAGCAACTTTTAAAGTTGCAAGTAAGCCCGAAAGAGAAAGAAGAAGGTCCGAGCAATGGCCATGGACAGTTCGGGAGAGGACGTGGCCAAGGACAAGATCGAGCCAGAGGCCGAGGCCGTGGACGTGGACGTGGACGAGGACGAGGAGGCTTCGTCAATAGTGGTGAAAGAAATGAGTTTACAAGTGGTCGGGGGAGGAGCAACCCGCAGTCGAGGTACGATAAATCCTCAATAAAGTGTTATAATTGCCATAAATTTGGGCACTATGCTTCCGAGTGCAGAAGTGAAAAAGTAAGGATTGAAGAGAAGGCCAATTACGCCGAAAGTACAAATCAAGATATTGGTAGTGTGCTTCTGGCATATAAAGGAGAAGCTGGAAGACAAGATGACACGTGGTACCTCGACACCGGTGCAAGCAACCACATGTGCGGGAAAAGAAATATGTTTGTGGAGCTCGATGAGTCGGTAAGTGGCAACGTCTCCTTTGGTGATGAATCTAAAATTCCAGTTAAAGGAAAAGGAAAAATTTTAATCCGCTTGAAGAATGGAAGTCATGAATTTATTTCCAATGTTTATTACGTGCCCAATATGAAAAATAATATCTTGAGTTTGGGACAACTCTTGGAGAAAGGTTATGATATTCACATGAGAGATTATAACCCTTCAATAAGAGATGGCAAAAATAATCTTATTGCCAAGGTGCCAATGTCTGAAAATAGAATGTTCTTATTGAATATTCGAAATGACATGGCAAAATGCCTAAAAGCGTGTTACCAAGATAAGTCTTGGTTGTGGCATCTTCGGTTTGGGCACTTAAATTTTGGCGGTTTGGAGTTGCTGTCAAAGAAGGAGATGGTGAGAGGTTTACCATCCATCAAGCATCCCGATCAACTCTGCGAAGGTTGTCTACTCGGGAAGCAGTTCAGAAAGCCATTCCCAAAGGAGTCAAGCTCAAGAGCTCAAAAGCCACTGGAGTTGATTCATGCTAACGTGTGTGGGCCGATAAATCCAAGCTCCCTCGGTAAAAATAATTATTTTCTGCTCTTCATTGATGATTTTTCTAGAAAAACGTGGGTACATTTCTTGAAGCAGAAATTAGAAGTATTTGATGCATTCAAGAAATTCAAAGCTGCCGTCGAGAAGGAGAGCGGACGACAAATCAAGGCCATGAGGTCCGATCGAGGCGGAGAATTCACGTCAAGGGAGTTTCTAGAATTTTGCGAAGCAAATGGAATTCGGCGGCCCCTGACAGTTCCGAGATCCCCCCAACAAAATGGAGTGGCAGAAAGAAAGAACAGAACAATCATGGAGATGGCGAGGAGCATGCTAAAGACGAAGAATTTGCCTAAGGAGTTCTGGGCAGAAGCAGTGGCATGCGCGGTGTATCTATCCAACCGATCGCCGACAAGGAGCGTGTGGGGAATGACTCCACAAGAAGCCTGGAGCGGGAGAAAGCCAGGAATTTCTCACCTAAAGGTATTTGGGAGCCAAGCCTACGTGCATGTACCAGATGAGAGAAGGAAGAAGCTCGATGACAAAAGTGAAGCATTCATCTTTATCGGGTACGACTCTAGCTCCAAAGGCTATAAGTTATATAACCCTGAGACCAAGAAAACAGTGATAAGTCGAGACGTCGAGTTCGACGAAGAAGGAGTATGGGATTTCAGCTCCAACGGTGACTTCACCTACATCCCACAGTTAGAAGAACAAAGTGCAGAAGAGCAAATTGGAGAAGTCCAACAAGAGCCAGTGACTCCACCAGCTTCACCAGTGCCAGTCACTGAAGACTCGCCACCATCTTTCTTAAATGAAAGAGCCACACCACGAGCAAGGAGTTTGGGCGAGATATATGAGGATACTGAAAGGTTAGAAGATCTTACCTTATTTTGCCTATTTGCTGATTGTGAGCCTGTTAGCTTTGAAGAAGCAGCAGATAGTGAAAATTGGCGAGTCGCGATGGATGAAGAGATCAAGGCCATAAAGAAGAATGATACGTGGGAGCTCGTGACACTACCGAAAGGGCACAAGGCTATTGGAGTCAAGTGGGTGTATAAAGTTAAGAAGAATTCCAAGGGTGAAGTGGAAAGATATAAAGCGAGGCTCGTCGCAAAAGGATATAGCCAAAGAGCTGGAATTGATTATGATGAGGTATTTGCTCCCGTTGCTCGATTAGAAACTATCAGACTAATACTCTCTCTTGCAGCCCAAAATAGATGGAAGATTTATCAAATGGATGTCAAATCAGCCTTCTTGAATGGGTATATAGACAAAGAAGTCTATATCAAGCAGCCAATGGGCTACGAGGTGAAAGGGCAAGAAGATAAAGTCTTGAAGTTAAAGAAGGCCCTATACGGACTAAAGCAAGCACCAAGGGCATGGAATAGCAGGATCGATAAGTATTTGGAGGAGAATGGTTTCACCAAATGCTCTCACGAGCATGCTCTCTACGTGAAAGCCAATGGAGGAGATGTCTTAATTGTGTGCTTGTATGTCGATGATTTGATTTTCACAGGAAATAATAAAAAGATGATCGAAGAGTTCAAGAAGGCCATGTCAAAGGAGTTCGAGATGACAGACATTGGGCTGATGGCGTACTACCTCGGCGTGGAAGTCAAGCAACTCGAAGATGGGATCTTCATCACACAAGAAGGATACGCCAAGGAAATCCTCAAGAAGTTCAAGATGGAGGGCTGCAAAGCAATCAACACGCCAGTGGAATGCGGGATCAAATTATTCAAGAATGATGGAGGAGAAAAAGTGGACCCGACATTGTTCAAGAGCTTGGTTGGAAGTTTACGGTACTTAACTTGCACAAGGCCAGATATTCTTTATGCGACAGGACTCGTAAGTCGCTATATGGAAAATCCAACCACTACGCATTTTAAGGCGGCAAAGAGAATTCTTCGCTACCTCAAAGGTACGCTCAACTATGGCCTGTTCTATTCAAGTACTGATGATTATAAGCTTGTTGGGTATAGTGATAGCGATTGGGCTGGAGATAATGATGATCGGAAGAGTACAAGCGGATTCGTGTTCTTCATGGGAGACACTGCTTTCACCTGGATGTCGAAGAAGCAACCCATAGTCACGCTGTCAACATGTGAAGCTGAATATGTGGCTGCCACATCCAATGTTTGTCATGCAGTTTGGCTACGAAGTTTACTGGAAGAGCTTGGATGGCCACAAAAGGAGCCAACAACGATTTGCGTGGATAATAAGTCAGCAATCGCGCTCTCAAAGAATCCGGTGTTTCATAATCGAAGCAAGCATATTGACACCCGCTTCCACTACATCAGAGAATGCATCGCAAAGAAGGAGGTCCAAGTGGAGTATGTGAAATCACAAGATCAAGTTGCCGATATTTTTACCAAACCGCTCAAGTTCGAGGATTTTGTGAAGTTCAGAATTTTGCTCGGGATGACAAATCAAGTTTAAGGGGGAGTGTTGAAATATAAACTTGATTTGTAAGTAAAATATTTTGTAAAGAAATATCTAGAATATAGGAAATAAGTAGAAAAATCTAGAACCTAAGATATTTAATTAATTATCTAGACTATTCTAGCAAATGAATAGTCCTAGACTACTCTAGTAGCTAAAATTAATTAACTAGTCTAAAATGGTGAGCTATATCACCGACCTATGCCACTATATATATGTGTGCATTTGTATTGTTAGTGATGTGAAGAAAAAACAAAGTGGTTACTATTGCTAAAACTTTCTTTTACAAAACATACGTCCACACACATTCACAAATCCTCCCACTTTAATTTGTTTTATTCACACTCATATCACTTACACACACACACGTCCTCTCACACATTACACACTTATTCTCTATCCTCCAAATTTAGCCAAATTTTCCTTTATATTCCAACAATAATGTACGTAAGTTATGTAACGTGTGAAATGTTGGAAATACAAGCTTGCTAGGGCGTAATGTTTACCAATATTAAAAAGCTTAATGGGTGTTTATCTGAGTTTATAAGCTCTTTAAAATACTTTTAAAATTATTTAGAAATTTATAAACTTTTAAGTAGTGTTTGGCAAAACAAGTTTTTATTATTTTTTTTTCTTTTTAAAATTTTTTATTACCCAAAGAAAGGAAATACACACTCACACTCTAAACATAAACTTTAAAGGTGTGTTGGCTAAGTTTATTTTTGAGAGAGCTTTAAGATATTTTGAAGAGTTTATAAAATCTAATGTGTTTCAATAACTTGTAAGTCATCAACGTATTTAAATAATTGATTATAGATCTAATTAGTAGTATTATATAGTATACATTTGTACATCAATTTGGATATGTAACAATATCGAGGAGAGCCAAATATGTAAGTAATTAACTGCATTTGTTTTGAATGTCAATGTTTCTAATTTCGTTGCTTTCATTTCATGTTTAAATTTAAATGATATTAAAGGCTAAAAGATTTAAAGCAGAT
This sequence comes from Salvia miltiorrhiza, assembly GCF_028751815.1. NCBI lineage: Eukaryota > Viridiplantae > Streptophyta > Magnoliopsida > Lamiales > Lamiaceae > Salvia > Salvia miltiorrhiza. Next base: position 41,171,455 of record NC_080392.1, read on the forward strand.
GAATATCTTTCTATTTTAAGCTGCAAGACAAAATTCATTACCTTTTGCTAGAGAGATTTAATAGAAAGCTTGTTTTACATGAAAATGTCAATATTCTCATTTGTTCTTGGGATTTCATTTATTTGCATGTAGCATGCTATACTACTAACATTTTATTCTACTCAACTACCTACTGCTACTTAGTAGTATTATCTTTTACCAAAACTCTCATTCTATTCTGTCAAATGTCTTGAAAAAAAAAAAACAACGTAAACATTCTCTCTCAGCCATATGAATTTCTTCCATTCATTTGCAGAAGCCCTCAATCCATCACAATTATCCCAATACGCATGTGTTGCACATCAATTAAATTATTTCATAGTATACTCAAAACCAATGTTGCCATTGAAAATTGTTTTAATTTGAATCACTTTTATTTCCAATTTTTGCATTCTCATCTTGGTATGAAATATCAGCAGCCGCCACACACACATATATACATCATATATATATAAAACATAAATTTCAATACTCAACACATATAAACCAAAATGTAAACGCCATTAATTAGAATTGATAGCAGACAACATGCAATATATGTTGAAAAAGTCATAAAAATCCTAAGATAAGAGATAGTCTGGTCCAACCCTAATCACATTCTCAGCGGGAAGGAACTCAAGAGAGTAAGTTCTGTTAATAGCGAAGTTGTTCGCTTTGAAGAATCCGGACAAGCCCCCGCCAAAATCAACGCGGCCCTTACACGAGTTCACCTTAACTCGCGCACTCGACCCGCCCAGACACTCCAACCGCACTTCCCTTTTCTGCTTCAAACCACACGCATCCGAGAAATCCTTCGGAACATGCTGAAAATTAATTAACAAACCATTTTAACCAAATTAAATCATATATATATATATATATATATATATATATATAGAGGCAGGTAGGGTTTCTTACAAATTTATGGTAGTTGTGTTGCTTCAACTCAAATCGGCACATGGGATTAGCCGCAGCTCTGAAGCCGGCCGGCTCCTTCTCCAGTGCAGTGACCGCGTATACGGTGACGTCGAATGTGGAGTTTCCGGCGTAGAAAAAGACGAGCACTTCGAAGGTCTTAAGGTCCACGTCATTAGAGAATTTGGTCCATCCTCTCGTGAAGTAGTAAGCATCGGTTTCTTCTCCTTCTTCTCTCATTTTCTCGAGCCTCACATTCCATGAGGTGCCGCTCTTGTTTCTTAGCCTAACTCTTTCGGACAAGTTTTCGCCGTACTTATCCGTGAAACCCTTTGGCAATAGCTACACAAAACATTAAATAATTAGCGATCGAGCAAGAAGAGGAGAAGAGAAGAGAAAATGAAAGAAAGAGTTACGAGTTTGGGAGGGAGGTCCATCAAGATCTTGTAAAATGAGGGCATCGTGTCCATGATTTCTGCAGAGTGCGCTACAAAGAAGAGAGAGGAGAAGAAGATGTATATGAGTTTACAAAGAGAGTGTGACCAGTGCCGACCCATGTGCTGTGCTGCCATCCCACTAAATTAATTCCAACTATGTTTTGAATTGCATCAACAAATTCCCAAAAACATATACAAATTCCATTAATTCTGCCGACCCATCAGTCTTCAAAAAACTCATTCCAAGAACACATTCCCAAAAAAAAATCAACAAATTCAAAGCTTCAATTGCATTTTGAATTCAAAGTTTCAATTCACCTCTCTATGTTTTCTCCAGCGGTGGTGGACCTGGTGGTGCGAGACGGGCAGGGAGCAGTGGCCGGCGGTGGTGGTGCGAGGCGGAGCAGTGGCTGGCGGTGGTGGTGCGAGCGAGGCGTAGCAGCGGCGCAGCGCAGCTTCTTAATAAAAAAAATTTGGTTTCAGCGCTAGTAAGGGTTTTCAGCCTTAAATTCCTATGTTATTTATATATATATAAATAAAAATAGCTCCCTTTCTTATCTCTATCTATAATCTGAGTTTACTCACGATTCTTCATAAAAACATTTACTGCAACTTTTCACTACATTTGGTATCGCGATCTGGCCATGGCGGAGACAACTCGAGCTGCAGGAAGCACAAAAGAGGTAATTAGATAGCATTTTACATGCTGAGACACGCAATAGAGATTCGATGCCAGCTGAGTTCAAGTTATGATTTCAAATAAACAGACCTATATTTGTGAAAAGCTTTTAAGATTTGTGCATTCATCACCCTGTGCTCACTGGAGAAGACCTTCAGATTCAAATTTTGGTTTCTATAAATAGTAGTACTATTTATTTCATAATCGAAATCCAGGGCTTTTATTCTTCCTCTTTTCATGTTTCATTTGGATTTTAGCAGCAGCAATCAGATCAGAAAATATCATCTATAAAGAAATTTCCTATTCTTTTACTACACAAATACTTACAATACATGAATTAATATTATTAATTAATGCTATTTTTATTAGCTAGCATCGTGACTTATGTTTAAAGCGGTGGGCATTCTTTAAAGAGGTTTCTGTTCTTGGGATAATTTTAGCTCTTGGGATAATTTATTTCTCGGAGATTCTGTTCTTCGCAAGCATGCAGCTACAATTCTATTTGTAAAATTTTAATTTGCATAATACAGTACAATATGCTATAAGCTATATATAGCTAACTGTTTAAAGAGGTTTTATTGTATATCCACGAAATTGATTAACTTATATCAAGTCTTATTTTAAAGAGGTTTTATTGTATATCCACGAAACTATAAATTTTCAAAGCACTGCAGGTTACTGCTAGCTAGTTAATTATAACTCATTTAATCTATTTTCAAATAACTCAATTAATTTAATTTATATTATTTTATTAAATAGAGCTTTTATTAAAAGAAAGAAAAAAAAGAACCAACGAAACCCGTGAGAGCACAAGGGAGCAAACTACGGGCCGAGCCTCATTAAAACCTTTTAAGTAAACCCGAGAGGGAGAAACCTTAAAAGGAAAAAGAGTACTCGCCTATAAGGAAAACAAACCCCGTCATCGAAGCGGAAGTGAAGCAACTTCAAAGATTCCGGCCGAACCATCACCCTTAAGTTGCTCGGCTTTGATGCACTAGGAAAACGGAACCAAAAAACAAACAAGCGAAAGACATGCAACCTAAAAAACAACAAAGAGACCCTAACAATGAGAAACATAAAGGAAAGCAACGGATCAACGAGATGGCCGAAGAAAGAGCTTCGCCGGAGGTCCCCAAGCAGCAAACTAACCAAAGAACACCACCCACCAAGGAAACGCAGCGGGAGGAATCCAACGGCCGAAGAAACGCCGTCGCCGAGGACTCCCCTGCTGGTACTGGTGCAGTCGAAAGCAGCGCTCTTCCCAGCCCAAACAACCTCGAACTCCAAGCAACCACCCACGCACAAACAGCAGCTGACCCAGCACCCACAGCAACCCATGCACGGCAGCAAAAGCCCACACACCTAAAATCCGAGCCTCCCAAGACGAAGCAATCCGCCAGTCACCTGCGGACCTCTCTAACGTGACTATGTGTGGACATGTCAGTAGCCACCGCATGCTTGATCTCATTAATGGCAAAGGGCCACCAACCCTCATTCCGATCACCATTGGCCATAATATCCGCCGGCCTATTTCCCTCCCTATAAATGTGACTGACCAATAAATTGAAATTTTGCAGACGATCAATAACACTTTTCCACGACGCCATAAAACGCCACGGGACATCAAGAGACTTCGACTGCAAAAGATGCACCACATACATGGAATCAGCCTCAATCCACAAATGCAACCAATTTCGATCATGCGCAATATTAATAGCAGTAATAACTGCCAAAAGCTCCGCTTCAAAAGCATATCCAACGCCTCCTTTAATGTGGAAGCAACCGCGCACAACCGACCACTTGTCCCTGAAAACACCACCTGCTGCAATGGCACCCGGGGCGCCCAGTGCCGAACCGTCCGTGTTTACTTTAATCCAATGATTTACAGGAGGCCACCAGTGAACTTCAACCATGCGAGGGGGAGCAGCCGGGCGCGTAGAAACTCCAATACTCCTAGTTATCAAATAGTCAGACCAAGTATTATTGTTATTCCCCAAAGCACCGAAATTACCATCCATCTCTTTAAAAAAAGACTTCACAAAAACAAGAACCGCACGGGGCTCAAACCGAGCACTGTCAAACACCGCCGAATTATGACAGTCCCAAATTCTCCACATAATCGTGAGGATATCAGCCTTCCATAAGGCTTGAATTTGCGGGCTAAAAGAAGAATTCCAAGCCGCAACCAGAAAGGAGTGGATGTCCATACACTCCCAAAGAGAGTCTTTATCGAACCAAGAAAGAAAATCTTTCCAGATAGATCGCACTTTCCCGCATTGCCACATAATATGATCAATTGATTCTCCATCCATAAGACAAATGGGGCACCCATTTGGAACAATCATGCCTTGACGAATCAAAATATCCAACGTGGGAAGACGTCCGTGAATGACCCTCCAACACAGGATAGAGCGACGAACCGGAATATACGGTTCCCAAATCCACTTCCCCCAGGAAACCTGAGGAAAACGATGACAGATACTTGAAAAGGCCAGAGCCGCCGTTACCTCCCCCTTAACCGAATGTTTCCAATATCGATGGTCTTTATCCCCTGTCATAGGAAGTAAAAGAATATCCGCAACAATCTCCGGGAAACGATTGACAAAGGAGGCAGAAAAATGCCACACCTCATCATAGAAGTAATCTTGTATCGAAAAATTAAGGAAGTCATGCATGTAGTGCGGTATCTTGAGCTTATCCACCAGCTTATACCCAAGCCAGTCATCCTTCCAAAAGTAAGTGCTCTCACCCCTATCAATACAGGAGTAAGAATCATCCACCAGTCGGTTCACTTCCTGTTTTACACCAATCCAGACAGTAGAGTTCGCAATAGAAAGTTTAGCATAACCGAAGCTATTAAGGTACCTAGACCGAAGAATGTTATGAGCCCAATCTTGCCCTTTTATCATTCGCCAAGCCAACTTCATAAGATAAGATTGATTCATCAAAGTGAAGGAACGAACACCAAAACCCCCTTCCTCCTTTGGCGAGCACGCTCGACCCCAGCTGACCGAACAGTTAGGTTTCAAATCAATGCTCCCTGTCCACACAAAGTTCCTGCACTTCCTGTCAAGCGAATTAAGCAGAGTTTTCGGCCATTTGTACACCATCATAGAATGGACAATCGAACTCTGAATCACCGATTGTACCAGACAAAGTCTGCCCGCCATAGAAAGCTGCCTCCCTTTCCATCTAGCAAACTTATTAACAATCTTATCAAAAATCGGCATAAAATAAGAGGCCTTTGGGCGACCAACAAAGATAGGAACACCTAAGTAGTTCATCGGTAAGCTGCCAATGGAGAACCCCAGTTCCCGACGGATAGCCCTCCTTCTGTCAGTTGGAACACGCCTAGCAAAGAAAAGATTAGACTTATCTTGACTGCAGTGTTGGCCCGAGATCGATCCATAGTAATTGAGAATATCCTGAACTTTCCGGGCGTTACGAACAGTAGCTTTGCAGAAGATAATGATATCGTCCGCATAGAAAAGGTGAGTTGGGAAAGTCAAAGCACGACTAAACCCCATGGGGACCAGATGGCGAGAACTCACACAGCTGCTAAGAATGCTACTTAACACATCCTCAGCAATCCCGAACAAAATAGGAGATAACGGATCTCCTTGCCGCACGCCTCGAGTACACGCAAAATAACCACTGAGCCGACCGTTATAAATAATGGAAAGCCTTGCCGAATCAAAGATAATCTGAATCCATCGTATAAAACTCTCATGATAACCATTAGCGCGGAGGACCTGCATAATGAAGCCCCAGCGAATAGTATCAAACGCCTTCCGAATGTCAATTTTACAAGCCATATTCATACCCCGTTCCGTACGCTGCATACAGTTAAAACCCTCAGAGCTGAGCATAATACAGTCATGGATGCTACGACCACTGATAAACCCAAACTGATTAGCCGAGACATGAGTAGCAGCGACCACATTAAGGCGGAGCGCCAAAATCTTCGAAATAATTTTAAAGAAAAAGTTGGATAGCACAATAGGCCTCAAATCCGCAACAGTCGTCACCGTCTCTTTCTTAGGGATGAGGATCATATTACTAGCATTACACCAGTCGGCAGATAGGAACTTCGAAAAAAGGTTTGCACAACCCTAACCACATCATCTTTAACAACACTCCAACACGTCTGAAAAAACATACCCGAAAAACCATCCGGACCCGGAGCGCTATTAGCATCCATACCAAAAACAGCTGCAGCGATCTCACTCTCGTCCGGGATATGAATTAACATGTTATTTTGTGCCTCCGAAATACAAGAATCAATATAAGCATCAATTACCAACTGATCCTCCAGTGGGCTCCCGTCATCTTTGAAGAGCGAAGAAAAATGGTCAATAAGATGCCTTTCAATAATCGTAGGATCATAAACATCCAGTACTCCATCAATGAATAATCTTGTTAACTGCGTTTTCCTCTTCTTGAATTTAGCAATTCTGTGAAAGAAAGCCGTGTTCCTATCACCATCTTTCAACCAGGTCGCGCGACTTTTCTGCTGCAACAGACTGTTTTTCCTTGTGAGCGCAATATTGAGCTTAGCTTGGCAACTAACCTCAGCATCAAAAAGCTCCTCCGTATAACCCGTTTCAGAAATTCTATTCTGAAGATTCATCAAATCCGTTTGACCTCGCGCAATAGAAACATCCACATTCCCAAAGATGTCCTTATTCCACACTCTAAGATCCAATCTCATTCTCTTAAGCTTAAGCATAACCCGAAGAATAGGGCACAAAGCATCAACCGATTGATTCCAAGAAGCCAAAACCATGTCCATAAAATTGGAATGAGAAGTCCACATATTCAAAAAACGAAACTGACTACGACCCGTAGGGACATTCTGTCGACATTGTAAAACCAACGGAGAGTGATCCGAGGTGAGACGTGGGAGTGCCGAAGTCACAATAGAGTCCCACATATCAGCAAACTCTTGGGAGAAGAAAGCTCTATCCAGAACAGATTCAACATGTCTCGGGAGAAACCTCCTACCCGACCAGGTGAACCTCAAACCCTCAGTCGGGGATTCGAGCATCTGTGTATCGTCAATAAAGGTGCAAAACTCCGTACAAGAACCCCTATGCGGAGAAACCAAACTGAGACGCTCATGTGCTCCCTTGACAGCATTAAAATCACCAATAAAAATAGTGCGGCCCGAAACAAATCGAGAAAGGTCGCCCCAAAGAATCCTGCGATCGATATGGTTGTTTGCCCCATGAACAACAGCAATTCGGAAATCCCAGCTCTGCCAAACACAATCAACAATAACAACTTGATCCGAAGAAAAAATAATTGTAACATCCAAGGAGGGATTGGCCAACACCCATATATTAGAACACCGAGCACCACGATTATTATAGTGAATCGGAACCATATTCAGAGAATGCCAAAAACCAGGACGAATTCTATGAAAAGCCGTCTTTGGCTCAATTAAACCCACCAAAATAGGAGAAAAAGAACGACAATGTTCTTTTAATAGATTTTTGGACTCATCCGTCAGACCACGGACATTCCAAGCAATAATATTCATTATTAACATTGTGTATTCGCGGAAAAAATTCCGCTTCTTTCCACCTCGTCAGCCCAACTTTCCTTCGCGACGTTATCCATAGCTTGGATACTCTCCTTATTGCTACTGTCAATAATAAACTCCCGAGATTTGACCCCCGTTTCACCTGAGTTTCTTAACCTTGCCTTAATACTGTCCTCAGCATGTTTAGTAATTTTCCCGATCGCCCGGGCTGCTTGTTCCTGTTTAGTTGGGCGCCCCCGGCGCTTACTAGCGGGAACTTGCATCGGAGCCTTAGCAATAGCCAAGATTTGTTCCAGACGTTGTGCCTTCACCGCGTTTTCCAACGCGAGAACGTCCGAATCCACCCTTTCGGTATTGTCCCGCTGGACATCAATATTTCTCCTCTATTCCTCCATAATCTCCTGTTCAACCCCAACCTCGTCTTCCAGCTGTTCACTCATGCAATCACCATCAGAACTGTCAGCAACTAAAGGCTCATCAAGAACCGAATGTGTCACCGGAATAAGGATAGATTGTAACAAGTAAGGACCTCGCACCCCCTGGACTTCACTCTCCTGTTGCAGAACCTCAAAGCGACTTCCAGAACTAACATGCGCCTTAGGACTTTTCTCTTGAAAAGTCGCAGCCTCATTATTCAAATCATGCGACGCCGGTGAAACAGTTTTTTCCTTTCCACTCCTAGGAGTGACCTGTTTAAATCCATCAGCATCCACTTCCGCCGAGACTTCCCTATCTCCCCCATGATGTATTTTATCCTGCACAGGATGCCAACGTGCAGAAGGAATCTGTGGTTGTTTATCATCAGATTTCGGATCAGTTTTTCCTTCACCATTTCCATTATCTTTATTCTTACGACATTTATCCAATGAGTGCCCCGTAACTTTGCACCTCGAGCAATAGAACGGGAGGTTCTCATAAGAAAATTCAACATAAAAAGAGGTGTCCTCCCCATCAATAAGAAGAGAATGCGGAAGAATCTTAGCCATGTCTATCTCGATCAAAAGTCTAGCATATTGCCCGAAGTCTCGCGTAACTGAAGCTCCATCAATCTTCAGGGGATGCCCAACAAACCTTCCAATACCAGTTAATAACTCCGGCCTCCAGTATTCAATGGGGAGGTAATGAATTCTCACCAAAACGTTGGCTAAGGAAGAGTGTTCTTTGAAAGGATCAAAATTTTTCACCCAGTCTCTAATACGAACGTGCCCTCCAAATATTTCCCATAAAGCTTTTTCCTTAACATGAGACTTATCCTCAGCATTCTTAAACACCATAGTGTAATATCCCTTACCCAAAGGAATAAGTTGCCAATCCTCCCGTAGATTCCAAATTTTCTGAAGTTCTTGCTTCACAACAAGCGCCGGCTTTGGCTTGTCTCCTTTCCTAAGCAATAATCTACCAGTGACGGCATGAGAGAACTCCTGAATAGCCTTAGCATATTCCTCTTTAGGGATTTTAAAAGAGAATTGATCTCCTTCTTTAGTAGGCTTGAAAGCATGAAACCGATGAGCCGGCAAATTCGGTCGACGAGGAGCCCGATTACCTGTAATATCTGCATAGGAAGATGAGCCTTTTCCAACATCGATTCCCTTGCCATGCAGCGGATTCCTAGGGTTCAACGAATCCACTTTATCAACTAATCCTTCCGTCGAGTTGTTCCTTCCAATCGTGCCAGCATGCTCAGGATTGGATTCATGTAAAACCATCTTATTGTTCTCCGCAGAAGTAGTAGAGCTAGACGTAGTCGCAGAAGACTTAGAGTACGAAGCAAAATTAGACGAGACCGGGGGAAGGTTGAGCCCGTCTCTCCGATGAAGTTGGACGTTATCACGCCGGCCGGACTCCATCAACAGGCGCCGCAAAAAGACGGCGAACAAGGGTAATTAGGGTTAGGGCAAAAACGCTTTCATCGCTCCATCTCTAATTGAAACACCTTGACCTTGTGAGTTCTCAATTTAATTTATATTATAAGCAAAGGTAAAACCAATAAGTTGAAGTGTACGTGGATGATGCAAGAGACAAAGATTGAGAGTGGAATCATCTTTTGTAGGAGTAGAATGACCATCACATTCTTAATCCCTTCAAATATGATATGACGCTCTTTTATTATTTGAAAATACTATACAAATCTATTAATTTATACTTTTTTTTCCTTACATAAACATTAAATAACTTACATTGCAATTGATTAAAGTAACACAAAATCTTCTATATAACCGAATGTACGGTACAATCAGTTTGCACCTGACCCGGTCCGATCCGAAAATAATATATGCTAAACCCGCGCTTCACTTACCATCTGAGCGCATAGCAAGCGCCATTGCCGAACACCTTGGTAATCAAGTATGGACCCTCCCAGGTTGGACCCAGCTTGCCAGCTCCGATCTCCTTGGTGTTTTGGAATACACGTCGGAGTACCCAATCGCCCAGCTTGAACGTCCGAGTGCGAACATGCCGATTGTAGTGTCTGGCGACACTCTGCTGGTAGGATGCAAGCCGTAGTCTTGCCGTATCTCTCTTTTCATCCAGTGTGTCTAGCTCGTGACATATTGCTTGGTCGTTCTGGCTATCTAAGGCGATCTCGGTCCTGGCTGTGGGCACTTTGCTTTCGGTTGGAATGACTGCCTCCATCCCGTATGCTAGTGAGAATGGAGTTTCTCCCGTCGGGGTTCTGGTGGTCGTTCGGTATGACCAAAGCACTCCAGGCAATTCGGCGGCCCATAAGCCTTTGGCTTTTTCGAGCCTTTTCTTCAAGGTGCTGACTATCGTCTTGTTGGATGATTCAGCTTGGCCGTTCGCCTGGGGATATCTAGGCGTTGAGAAGCTTAGCTTGATGTTCCAAGATTCACAGAAATCTTGAAAATCGTTGCTGATGAACTGGGAGCCGTTGTCGGTGACAATCTCTTTTGGTATTCCGTATCGGCATATCACATTTTTCCATATGAATCCTCTCACCTCTTTATCACGAACTTTGTGGAATGCCTCGGCTTCTATCCACTTGGTGAAATAATCTGTTACGACCAGCATGTACTCCAGTTGTCCAGGTGCCTTGGGTAGCTTTCCCACGATGTCCATCCCCCACTTCATAAAAGGCCATGGCGACGTGACTGAGATCAATGGTTCAGGTGGAAGGTGAGATAATTGGGCGAACCGCTGGCACTTGTCACATCGTTTGGCGTAGTCGGCCGAATCTGACTTCATTGTGGGCCAATAGTACCCACTCGTTAAAGCTCTGTGAGCTAGGCTCCTCCCGCCAGAGTGATTCCCGCATTCTCCATTATGTAGTTCGGCTAAGACCATTTCTGCTTCTGCATGGTTAATACATTTTAAATATGGACCAGAATATGATCGTTTGTACAACTTACCTCGGATGATGGAGAATCGGGCAGACTGAACCTTTACTCGGCGTGCTTCATTCTTGTCGTCCGGGAGTATGTCTTGCTCCAGGTATTCTAGTATCGGGGTCATCCAGGTACGTCCGTCTGATATGTTTGACACATGTTCTTCTTCTTGCTTCCAGACTACCGACCATTGAAAGTGGATAACCGGAATGGTTTTGGAGGTGGTAGTCTGGATGGATGAGCCCAGGTTGGCTAAGGCGTCCGCGTGGCTATTATCTTCTCTGGGTACCTGACTGATTGTGAATTCTGCGAAGCCGGACTGCAACTCCTTCACCTTGGTTAGGTAGGCTGTCATCTTGTTGTCCCGAGCCTGGTAGGTTCCTTGCATTTGATTTACTACCAGTTGAGAGTCACTAAAGACGTTGATCTTCTTGGCTCCTAACTCCTTGGCCAAGGCAAGACCGGCTAGCATTGCTTCATACTCGGCTTCATTGTTGGTTGCTTTAAATTCACATTTGACTGCTTGTTCCATTTTGTCACCTTGGGGTGATGAAAGGACTATCCCGAGTCCACTTCCATGTCTGTTACTCGACCCATCCACGAAGAGCTTCCACGCCCCTAGCGCTTCGTCCTCGGTGAGGCAACAAATCTCTTTGTCTGCCTGTATCGAGAGGTTAGGCGTAAAATCATTTATAAAATCGACCAATACCTGTGATTTTAGTGAAGTGCGCGGCTTGTAAGATATGTCATATTCGCTTAGCTCGACCGTCCACTTGGTTAGTCTGCCGGACAGCTCCGGTCTGTGGAGGATGGCCTTCAAAGGATATGTGGTGAGGACCACTATCGGATGGCACTGAAAATATGGACGGAGTTTCCTTGCTGCATGAACGAGTGCTAGGGCTAATTTCTCCAGTATGCTGTATCTTATCTCTGCATCCAGTAATGACTTGCTAACATAGTAGACTGGTGACTGCTTGCCCTCATCATCACGAACTAGGACCGCGCTGACTGCTGTTTCTGACACGGCTAGATACATGTACAATATTTCACCGTCTTTTGGTTTGGATAGAAGCGGCGGCTTTGTTAAATACTGCTTCAGCTGGCTGAGTGCTTCCTCACATTCCGGTGTCCATTCAAACGTTTTAGATTTCCTCAACGTGTTGAAAAATGGGTGACATCGCTCTGATGACCTTGAGATGAACCGGCTAAGGGCCGCCACCCTTCCAGTAAGTCTTTGCACATCTTTGATACATGTTGGAGATGCAATTCTTTGTACGGAATCGATTTGGGCCGGGTTGGCTTCTATTCCTCTTTGGGTCACCATGTAGCCAAGAAATTTACCTGCAGTCACACCAAATGAACATTTAGTCGGATTAAGTTTCATGTTATACTCACGAAGTATATTGAAAGATTGTCGGAGGTGGTCGATGTGATCTTCTGCTCGTAGGGACTTCACAAGCATGTCGTCTATGTAGACCTCCATTGTCCTTCCCAATAGTTCTTCAAACATCTTATTGACCAAACGTTGGTAGGTTGCTCCAGCATTCTTCAGTCCGAATGGCATATATTTGTAACAGTAGATGCCTATGTTGGACATAAATGACGTCTTCTCCTGATCGTCTGGATGCATCAGTATCTGGTGGTACCCGGAGTACGCGTCCATGAAGCTAAGTAACTCGTGCCCGGCTATAGCATCGACAAGCATGTCTATGTGGGGTAGTGGAAAAGAATCTTTAGGGCACGCCTTGTTCAGATCTGTGAAGTCTATGCACACTCGCCATTTCCCGTTCTTTTTCTTTACGACCACCACGTTGGCTAGCCAGTCTGGGTATTGAACCTCTCTGACCAGCCCATTGTCCACAAGTTGCTTGATTTCATCGTTGATGACTTTGTTCCTTTCTGGGGCGAATTTTCTTCGCTTTTGCTTTCTTGGAGGGTAGTCGGGATCGACATTCAACCTGTGCACAATAATATTAGGATCAATACCAGTCATGTCCGCATGGGACCAAGCAAAACAATCATAATGTTCAGAGAGAAATTGAAGGAGTCTCTCTCTGAGAGAGGGTTCCAGCTGTGCTCCAATCCGGACTTTGTAGTTCGGGAAGTCTGGATGAATGGAGACTTCATCTAACTCCACTGCATCAGGTTGGTCAGGCTGGACGGGCTGACTTGGTTGGGGGTCGGATGATTCTTTTCGCTGTAATTGCTATAAGACAGCTTGCTTTGCTTTCATCGTTGTTTGATAGCACGATCTGGAATCCCTTTGGTCTCCTCGAATCTCCCTAACTCCCCACTTTGTCGGGAACCTCAGGACTTGGTGGTAGGTGGACGGTACAGCCCCCATCTCGTGTATCCATGGTCGACCCAAAATGACATTGTAAGCGAATGGAGAATCCACCACTAGGAACCGCGTGCATAGGTTGACCCCTTCAGCATAGACGGGTAGCTCGATTTCACCAAGCGTGCTTTTTTGCTCTCCGCTGAAGCCAACGAGAACGGTCATCTTCCTTATGATCTTAGTTTCGTCGATTCCCATTTCCCTGAGAGTAGACAAAAATAGGACATTGGCAGAACTACCATTGTCGATTAGTACACGCTTGGTTAAACAGTTTGCAATACAAATTGAAATTACTAAAGCATCATGATGGGGATTAAGTAGCCTGGTGGATTCGGATGTGGTGAAAGAGATGGTTTGTGCCGGCTGGATGGTTGCGTTTCTTTCAGCTTTGCCATGTTCAGCTTGTAAATGTCCAGCCTGCCTGGTGTGTCTCCTGGCTGCCGAGTGAGTGATTCCACTAACTTCTGATCCGCCAGTTATCACGTTCACCGTTCGATCAGGTTGCGGTGGTCTAGGCGGGGTGACATCCGTGTTGCTCTGCTGACGATCTTGGCCTTGTTGCAAGGTTTGACGTCCCTTGTCGGTAAGGAGGTCAGTCAGGTGACCTTGCTTTAGTAAGTGCGACACTTCTAACTTCAATGCGATGCAATCTTCTGTTCGGTGTCCGTGATCAGCGTGGAAATCGCACCACTTTGACTTGTCCCTCTGATCAGCTGGTGTCCTCATCTTTTCTGGCCATTTGACCTTGTCTCCGAGCCCCTTAAGAGCTTCGACCGCCTCGGCTGGTGAGATAGACAAGTTGTATTCTGGTATATTTGCCCTCTCACGTGGTCGTGACTCGTAAGGGTGGTCATACTGTCTCCTTCTGTATTCTTGTCGTGGGGGTGGGTAAGGCTCAGATCGCCTGTCACTCGTCCGTCTATCCACCCTGGAATCTCTTCTAGTGTGTCTGCTTGGTGAAGATCGGTGATGGCTGTATTGATCTTCCTCCCACTTGATTTGTGCCCACGCCTTGGCGAGGACGTCTTCCATTGTTCTACAAGGGTATTTGGTGAGGTCTTTGTAGAGGTCCGAGTCGGGCAGAAGACCCTTTCGAAAGGCGGTGATCGCTGTTTGGGTGCTGCAATTTGTAATGGACACCTTCTCCTTGTTGAATCGACCTATGTAGTCTCGAAGGGATTCGTCACGTCGTTGGATCACAGCATAAAGATCCTCTGATATCTTTTCAAGTTTCCTGCTACTAGCATATTGCTGCACAAATATATCGGTTAGTTGAGCAAAACTTGAAATAGAATAATTGGGAAGGTTAGTGTACCACTGGAGGGCCGGTCCTGTCAAACTAGAACCGAACCCCTTACACATGCAGGCCTGCCTCAATTCACGAGGAATTGCGGCAGTGAACATCCGTTGCTTGTATTGAGCTATGTGGTCGGTCGGATCCGTTGTTCCATCAAACATTTGCATGATTGGAAAGTTGAACTTGACGGGCATTTCAACTAGAGCAATTTCATCCACAAATGGCGAGTCGGCGTAGCAATTCTCTGAGCTTTTGTGGATGGGTGCCGGGACACCAGGAATTCGCTGGATCAAGGCCTCCATTTCGGCCAACTTTCTTGCCAGGCCCTCGTCTCTGATTGCATACGGGCCGATCGCGGTTGGTTGGGTGAATTCATTCCCAAACAGCTACTCTTGGGTGATCTCCCTCTGGCTGGGTCCGTCCGCCTGTTGATTGGCTTGGCTTGGCGCGACCGCCAGGTTGGGCCCCAGTATAGTACGTTGTGTGCCTCCTATGGCGGCATTGCTCATTGCTATGCCCAGGGTGGTGAAGTTGGTTCGGGTGAGTTGTCCTCCGATGGTGGTTGTTCCATCCTGTCGGAGTGTTCCTGCATTCAAAGTAACACGGCCTGGATCAGTCAGGTTACTAACGACATTGCGGTTTCTTACTGAAGATGACGGATCCATCATGAGATGGTTAGATCCATCCTTGTGAGTGATCGGTGTATCTCCCAGGGGTTGCATGGAAGATACTTGGGCTCGGAAGCCGGGAGGTTCAATGATCTCGATAGGCTCCATGGCTTCGAGACGGTCATACAAGTTGGCGTTATCCTTTTCCAACTTCTTGCACCTCTCCCGTTCCTGATTCATCTGTTCAGTCAGTGCGGAAATCTGGGCGGCTAGGTCAGCCTGAGTAGTTTGAGCAACCACGTGGGGTGCGTCAGGAGTTTCAGATCCGTCGCGACCGTCAGACATGATTGATGCTTGTAGAGATCTACGGAAAGTGCGTTGATTCGCTTGATTGCTAGGGCCCCACGGTGGGCGCCAAATTGTAGAGGCTAAAATCTACAATTGAAGTTGACGTCTGCACGTCCTCAAAGAGTAGAGAGCAAGTAGGATTTCGTGTGTCCTTGATGATCTAGTCTGGATGTTTTTATAGGAGACATCCAGCCGCTAGGGTTTTTTACAGCCTGGCCCCATCAAATCTATCATCCCTCCGGTTGTTGCGATTTGGACGGGATCATGAAGATTCCCTTCTGACTGCGTCAGCTTGGTGGAAGACGTCTTTTTAGGGCTTGACGGCTGGGAGACGTTTTTTAGGGTTTTGACAGCTAGGTCTTATAACTTCGTCAATCCAGGTCGGCTAGAACCCTTGGGCCGCATGCGATATATCCAGCTTGACTATGGTTTTAAGTCGATCTATAGTTTTTCGGGCTAGACGGACCAGTCCGTTTGACCAATTGGGCTTTTTTAGGGTTGTGCCAAACTGGCGAGCTAGCTTGGTGGGCTTAGGCCGAATGCAGCCTGACTGTTTAGAAAAATTTGGACCTAAAGTGGATAATCAACTTGGGTCGGTCCAGGTTGATCCCGTGATAAATATAATTTCACTTATTCGGCTAGACGATCAGTTTTCTTAAGTAATTGGGCCAACCTGTTAATGATCCAAGTTGGTTCGAGGTTTGCCGGGCTGGACTGGCCGGGTTTGTTCGGCTCATTAGTCCAGCTTGGAATGTCAATTGGGCTTGACGAATTTTGTCCACTACATCGGTGTATGGAATTTTTAAAAGAAATTGAGTATATTTCTTGTAATCACTAAGAATTTCTTAGTTATGCTAGTGATTTATTAACAAACATAGTGTTATTTATTAAAAGAATAGTGTCATTTTTAAATATATTAAAAGTTTATCAAGAAAAATAGTGTCATTTATATATATTAAAAGTGCAATTCCTAACATAATATCATTTCTTAATGCAGATGATCATGTCATTTATCAAGAAAAATAGTGTCATTTAATAAGAAAAAATAATGTCATTTTTAGATATATTAAAAATATCATTTACTAAGAAAAATAATATCATTTGAAGATAATATAAGTGTCATTTAGTAATAAAAATAGTGTCATTTAGATAAATTAAAAGTGTCATTTAAAAATAAATATTGTAATATAATTGATAGTGTCATTTAAAAATAAATGTTATAAGAATAATGTGAAATGATATAGTTTCATTTGTATAGTGTCATTTCAAATGTTATAAGAGAGTAATGTGAAATGATAATAAAAATAGTGTCATCTATATAATATATAAAAGAGGAGTTTTTTTCCTCCATTCTTTCCCTCTATTTTTCCTCTCTCTTCTTCCACCAAATTTTTCAATATTTTCTATTCTTTTTTATAATTTTAATTATTTTCTAAACATCACAAAATTTTATTTATGAAAAAAATATTCAATATGCATCTTAAATTTGATTTTGTGACAAGTTTGTTAATATGGTAAAAAAAATCATCAAAAATGAATTTAAAACGAATAAGTTATGAAAATTTTAAGATATTTTATGTTCTCTCTCTTCGCTAAAATTTTATAATTTTATTATATTTATGTTAGTCCATGAGAATATTTATTCATTTAATATGTCGTGTAATACTCTATAATAATAATGTGTAATGTTAATTTTCATTATAAAAAAAATTGAAATTATTTAATAACTATGATTATCATTGCACATTATACAAAGTTAAAATTTGTAATTGATGAGGTTTATCTTTAATTTATTTTTAAAATATATTTTGTATTTAATTATAATTTATCTAATATTTATATATTTTTATTTAAAAACATGTGGTTGATTTCGATGTTCGTCGTGCATCGCACGAATGGTCATACTAGTTTAGATAAATTAAAAGTGTCATTTAAAAACAAATGTAACATAATTGATAGTGTCATTTAAAATAAATGTTATAAGAATAATGTGAAATGATATAGTAATTTCATTTGTATAGAGTAATGTGAAATGATATAGTTAGCAAAGAAGAGAAAATGGGTTTTGAACTCACGACCTTCACATGTGAGACACGGGTTCAAACCACTTGAACTACGCACTCAAATTGTAAGTGAAGCGTAGTATTTATTATATTATATGGATCAAATCGGGTCAGGTGCAACTCGATTACATGGTGCACTTGAGTGTACCCAAGACTAGCGCTCTTAAAGTAAAAACATTGCTATAAAACAGATTGGTTATCCATTCAGAAAAAAACTCGTGACATATTAAGTTAGTTTTTTAAATCTGAATTATTTCTAATAGTTCGTTTTTTGTGAAAAGATTTTAATCGATTCAATTTATAATTCGATCGATTGATAAATTTACATTTTGATTTTTACATCGATAAATTTTCTTAATTACAAATACCTAACCTAATACCTGCTATAGTAAGGCTTTTAAATATTTTGAATTTTCAACATGGACAATATGTAATCAGTCTAATTTCTCTGTATTCACTAATCTTCGTATCTTTTCCTAGCATGTGTTGAGAGATTAATTAAACTATTTCCTAGCATATATGAATATAATTTGAATCACTCTTCTTTTCAATTTTTGCATCTTATTTCGATATGAAATATGCAAAACATCATCCACCGATTTGTGTACACATAATATATAGAGTTATATACAACATAAGGCATAAATTCTTTTAAGCAAGATTTCTGAGTGAAACATTGTGACACCAAAATTTATTTTTATTTTAAGCCCAAAACTAGTTCCTCTGTGGTTGCTTGGAGTTGGACGAGTCTAATTAATGCAAAATTCTACTCAAAAGAAATAAAATCGTAGTCCACCACCTTTACTTTCAACAAACCTACCTATATTTGTGAAAAGCTTTAGCATTTGTGCATTGTCACCCGATCTGCTCACAGGAGAGGAGACAGCTTTAATTTAATTTTGTTGGCAGATGTAAATAGGTATCTTGGACCTAATTTAGATTGCGGATCCAATTTCATTTTTATGCCTTTCAAAAATAATATTCCATTCGTCTTCCAAATTTCGAATTTTGAAAATGAATTAGTGTTCCGTCTGTTCCACTAAATGATTGTATTCTATTTTGGGTTGTCTCATTAAAATTAGCATGTTTCTATAAATGAAAATTTTCAACACTTAAAAAATGTAAGTACGTCACTTTCAACTAATTTACATTTTCTTCTTAATTTCCGTGTCAAAAAAATTTGAGCCATTTATAATGGGACAGATGGAGTATAATTTCTTACATTCAAATTCGATCCATGCATGGATTCATTTAATTTATACTTTCAGTTTTTAAGAGTGTGCATTATTTTTTATGGCACAAATTTTAAAAAATATAAAGTGAGTTGTAGTGTTATGATAATGAGAATATCACAGAAGAGAAGGTGAATGTAAAAAGAGAATGTAGTGTCCAAGCTAAAAAAGATAGAGTAAGAGAATGAGTCGTCCCACTGTGGGCTCCTTACTCATAAGTAGTCCCCCACTCTATAGAGTAAGGAGCTTACTCAACCAATATGGATGCTCTAAAGAGGTGTTATCCTTTAATTTATAATTATCGTATCCTTAAGTATTTATATTATTTCAAATCTTTATTTTGATGGCTATTTTTTTTTTCCTTTTAGTGTATTAATTTAATATGACCTATATTCAAAACTTTAATATATACTAATGTATGAAATTAAAATAATAACCCATGATAAATAGAATTTTAGTAAGAAATTTAACGAATAAGAATTCATAAATATATACTTAGTTAAATTTGCTAACTAATTAGATGACGTGCAACTTTTTCATATTTATCCAATTGAAATTTGTATTTAATTTAATTTTACTAATATTATTCCATGAAAGGGTAATAACACTATTATTTGAAATTATCTTACCAACCTCTATTTCCCTCAATGCGTTTTTTTTGGATATGTTTGTTTTGAAAGTTATCATCTATATATAAATACTGAATAATTTTAAAGAGTTCAAACTTATTTAGAAGTGTGATAATGTGATTATTGTATGTTTGTGATTAGGATAATATCAATAATATGATATTTGTTCAAAAAAAATATCAATAATAAGATGTTATTATTATTACCCTTAAAATAGATTAAAAAATAAGGATATAATAGGCAAACTAAATTTTGTAAAACAAGAAAATTTTATAATAGGTATAGATTTGTAGACCATGCATGTTAAATATGTCACATGTGTACGTGCTCCAGCAAGACACAATATTTTCTGAGTGCTTGAAGAAATGTTTAAAACACTCATGATTTTTTTTAAAAGTTGAATACTTTATGCTTCCTTACATTTTCATTAATTCGTGGAAAATTTGAGACAATAACCATATTTACTCAATTATTAATGTTATATTTATACAATAAGGTGCTGATATAATGTACGTAAGTTATGTAACGTGTGAAATGTTGGAAATACAAGCTTGCTAGGGCGTAATGTTTACCAATATTAAAAAGCTTAATGGGCGTTTATCTGAGTTTATAAGCTCTTTAAAATACTTTTAAAATTATTTAGAAATTTATAAACTTTTAATTAGTGTTTGGCAAAACAAGTTTTTATTATTTTTTTTTTCTTTTTAAAATTTTTTATTACCCAAAGAAAGGAAATACACACTCACACTCTAAACATAAGCTTTAAAGGTGTGTTGGCTAAGTTTATTTTTGAGAGAGCTTTAAGATATTTTGAAGAGTTTATAAAATCTAATGTGTTTCAATAACTTACAAGTCATCAACGTATTTAAATAATTGATTATAGATCTAATTAGTAGTATTATATAGTATACATTTATACATCAATTTGGATATGTAACAATATCGAGGAGAGCCAAATATGTAAGTAACTGCATTTGTTTTGAATGTCAATGTTTCTAATTTTCATTGCTTTCATTTCATGTTTAAATTTAAATGATATTAAAGGCTAAAAGATTTAAAGCAGATGAATATACATACACAAACACACACATATATACATCATAAAACATAAATTTCAATACTCAACACATATAAACCAAAATGTAAACGCCATTAATTAGAATTGATAGCACACAACATGCAATATATGTTGAAAAAAAGTCATAAAAATCCTAAGATAAGAGATAGTCTGGTCCAACCCTAATCACATTCTTAGCGGGAAGGAACTCAAGAGAGTAAGTTCTGTTAATAGCGAAGTTGTTTGCTTTCAAGAATCCCGACCAGCCCCCGCCTAAATCAACACGGCCATTACACGAGTTCACCTTAACTCGCGCACTCGACCCGCCCTGACACTCCAACCGCACTTCCCTTTTCTCCTTCAAACCACACGCATCCGAGAAATCCTTCGGAACATGCTGAAAATTAATCAACAAACCATTTTAACCAAATTAAATTATATATATATATATATATAGAGGCAGGTAGGGTTTCTTACAAATTTATGGTAGTTGTGTTGCTTCAAGTCAAATCGGCACATGGGATTCGCCGCAGCTCTGAAGCCGGCCGGCTCCTTCTCCAGTGCAGTGACCGCGTATACGGTGACGTCGAATGTGGAGTTTTCGGCGTAGAAAAAGACGAGCACTTCGAAGGTCTTAAGGTCCACGTCATTACAGAATTTGGTCCATCCTCTCGTGAAGTAGTAAGCATCGGTTTCTTCTCCTTCTTCTCTCATTTTCTCGAGCCTCACATTCCATGAGGTGCCGCTCTTGTTTCTTAGCCTAACTCTTTCGGACAAGTTTTCGCCGTACTTATCCGTGAAACCCTTTGGCAATAGCTACACAAAACATTAAATAATTAGCGATCGAGCAAGAAGAGGAGAAGAGAAGAGAAAATGAAAGAAAGAGTTACGAGTTTGGGAGGGAGGTCCATCAAGATCTTGTAAAATGAAGGCCTCGTGTCCATGATTTCTGCAGATCGAGTGCGCTACAAAGAAGAGAGGAGAAGAAGATGTATATGAGTTTACAAAGAGGTGTGACGACTGGTGAAGAATCGGAGTTGCAGAGGGAGAGAAGGAAGAAGGAATATTAATGAGAGGAAGAGATCAGTGGCTAAAGTCAGCTGATCCTAGCCATCCACGTGTCACGTTTTTGACGGTGGGATTGGAGGAGACAGCTGTAATGTGGGACCACATTATTAGGGCAAAGCCCATGCACAATTCCTCCCCTTCTTCTTCTTCGTAGCTAGCTCCCTTTCTTATCTCTATCTATAATCTGAGTTTACTCACGATTCTTCATAAAAACATTTACTGCAACTTTTCACTACATTTGGTATCGCGATCTGGCCATGGCGGAGACAACTCGAGCTGCAGGAAGCACAAAAGAGGTAATTAGATAGCATTTTACATGCTGAGACACGCAATAGAGATTCGATGCCAGCTGAGTTAAAGTTCTGATTTCAAATAAAATTGGTTTGAATCAAGCTGCAGCCTTTATAAACAGACCTATATTTGTGAAAAGCTTTTAAGATTTGTGCATTCATCACCCTGTGCTCACTGGAGAAGACCTTCAGATTCAAATTTTGGTTTCTATAAATAGTAGTGCTATTTATTTCATAATCGAAATCCAGGGCTTTTATTCTTCCTCTTTTCATGTTTCGTTTGGATTTTAGCAGCAGCAATCAGATCAGAAAATATCATTTATAAAGAAATTTCCTATTCTTTTACTACACAAATACAATACATGAATTAATATTATTAATTAATGCTATTTTTATTATCTAGCGTGGTGACTTATGTTTAAAGCGGTGGGCATTCTTTTAGCTCTTGGGATAATTTATTTCTTGGAGATTCTGTTCTTCGCAAGCATGCAGCTACAATTCTTTTTGTAAAATTTTAATTTGCATAATACAGTACAATATGCTATAAGCTATATATAGCTAACTGTTTAAAGAGGTTTTATTGTATATCCACGAAATTGATTAACTTATATCAAGTCTTATTTTAAAGAGGTTTTATTGTATATCCACGAAACTATAAATTTTCAAAGCACTGCAGGTTACTGCTAGCTAGTTAATTATAACTCATTTAATCTATTTTCAAATAACTCAATTAATTTAATTTATATTATAAGCAAAGGTAAAACAAATAAGTTGAAGTGTACGTGGATGATGCAAGAGACAAAGATTGAGAGTGGAATCATCTTATGTAGGAGTAGAATGACCATCACATTCTTAATCCCTTCAAATCTGATATGGCGCTCTTTTATTATTTGAACATACTATACAAATCTATTAATTTACTTCTTTTCCTTACATAAACATTAAATAACTTACATTCCAATTGATTAAAGTAACACAAAATCTTCTATATAACCGGATGTACGGTACAATCGGTTTGCACCCGACCCGGTCCGATCCGAAAATAATATATGCTAAACCCGCGCTTCACTTATAATCTGAGCGCATAGCTCAGTTGGTTTGAACCTACGCCTCACATGTGAAGGTTGTAGGTTTGAAACACATTGGAGGCGAGATTTGTTCTTCTTTCACACTTTCCAGCGCACTAGTCACTTTCTTTCTATTTTTTGTTCTTTTCGGTTTTTTTTTTTTGGCGAAATTAGTTTCTTTCTTTCTTTCTTTTTTGTTCTTTTCAATTTTTATTTTTTTGGATAACATGTTTGATGTTTTGGTTAATAGATGTTTGGTCAGCAATCTCGGCGTGCGGTATTTTGCTCAGAAAATATTGATTACGTCTGTGTATGGAATTTTTAAAAGAAATTGAGTATATTTCCTGTAATCACTAAGAATTTCTTAGTTATGCTAGTGATTTATTAACAAACATAGTGTTATTTATTAAAAGAATAGTGTCATTTTTAAATATATTAAAAGTGTCATTTATCAAGAAAAATAGTGTCATTTAGATATATTAAAAGTGCAATTTCTAACATAATACTCCCTCCGTCCACGAAAGAACTTCCTAGGAGGGAGTGACACGTGTTTTAAGAAAAATATTATTGAGTGTATTAAAAGTGGAGAAAAAGTTGTTGAGTGTATTGAGAGTGGTGAAAAAGTATTATAATTAATATTGGGAGTTGTGAAAAAATGAAAGTAAGAGTTATTATAAGTGGTGGGGTATAGTCCAAAAATAGGTGGGAAGTTCTTTTGTGGACAACCCAAAAAGAAAAGATAGGAAGTTCTTTCGTGGACGGAGGGAGTATCATTTATTAATGCAGATGATGTCATTTATCAAGAAAAATAGTGTCATTTAATAAGAAAAAATAATGTCATTTTTAGATATATTAAAAATATCATTTACTAAGAAAAATAATATCATTTGGAGATAATATATAAGTGTCATTTACTAATAAAAATAGTGTCATTTAGATAAATTAAAAGTGTCATTTAAAAATAAATGTAATATAATTGATAGTATCATTTAAAAATAAATGTTATAAGAATAATGCGAAATGATAATAAAAATAGTGTCATTTAGATAAATTAAAAGTGTCATTTAAAAATAAATGTAATATAATTGATAGTATCATTTAAAAATAAATGTTATAAGAATAATGTGAAATGATAATAAAAATAGTGTCATTTAGATAAATTAAAAGTGTCATTTAAAAATAAATGTTATAAGAATAATGTGAAATGATATAGTTTCATTTGTATAGTGTCATTTCAAATGTTATAAGAGTAATGTGAAATGATATTGGTTAGCAAAGAAATAAAAATCTCGCCCTCCAATGGATTTTGAACTCGCGACCTTCACATGTGAGACACGGGTTCAAACCACTTGAACTACGCACTCAAATTGTATGTGTAGCGCGTATTTAATATATTATATGGATCGAATCGCGTCAGGTGCAACCCGATTACATGGTGCACTTGAGTGTACCCAAGACCAGCTCTTAAAGTAAAAACATTGCTATAAAACAGATTGGTTATCCATTCAGAAAAAAATCTTGACATATTAAGTTAGTTTTTTAAATCTGAATTATTTCTAATAGTTCATTTTTTTGAGAAAATATTTTAATCGATTCAATTTATAATTCGATTGATTGATAAATTTACATTTTGAATTTTACATCGATAACTTTTCTTAATTACAAATACCTTGCCTAATACCTGCTATAGTAAGGCTTTTAAATATTTTGAATTTTCAACATGGACAATATATAATCAGTCTAATTTCTCTGTATTCACTAATTTGTCGTATCTTTCCATATAATTTGAGTTTGAACTCTAAACTTTGAGAGCTAATTTATGAAAAAGATAGTGATTATTTATGTCTCTAATCAAATCAAATGTAGCTCAAAAGTAATTAATCAGACTCGACAAAAGTAGAAAAGATTAACAAACTTGAAAAGTAACAAATTAATTTGATCATTTAGATCTCATATATGGTGCACAAATTTCTTGAGTATTACGTAGTACTCACCTAACTCGATCACATGAAGATTTTTCTACACTCATGGTCGGCTTTAATATTTCGGGGGCTCTACATGAAAATGAAAAAAAAAAGGACCCTTCAAAAATGAAATTTAAAAAAAAATTGTCGTCGGTTAGAGACAACACATATTGATCTTACGTAACCAATGATTAACAATAATTAACCAATGAAATATTATTGAAATCATTTGAATAGTCAAAATCATCAATAACATATTCAAAATCAAAATTTTCCATACCTTATTATTATGCATATATAAAATTACTAGCCCATTTAACCTTTCTTGACATATTGTCAAAAACAATGATTTTAACAATTTTAATTTTGAAAACTTTTTTATGATGAAACTATAGTAAACAATATAGTCAATAATATATTGTTCAATAGAAACATTAGAAAAGCAATATGAAATACTAAACGCAAGAACTTCATTTATCGATCTTAATTCTGATAGTAAAAACGTATGTAACACTTATATATGTTGTAACTAATGGAATTATTTTAAAAATTTGAGGCCCCTTAAATTTGGGGATCCTAAGCCTTTGGCCCATCGAATATAGAAGGCAAAAGTTAATCAAATTTGTCTGTACAACTCTTACTCATATTTCAAGAAATTTCAAAGAATGCAAAAAATGAATATTCTATATATCACATGATCTTCTCATCTTCGTAGTGAAACGGCAGTGGCACTGTCTTGAATGCTCGATATTTTCCAACGTTGTTGAAGTGTTCATTCTCCACCCTGTCCAAATCAAACAAGTTTTAGGCCTTGGTTTCTGCTAAAAACTCAGATGCTATTTTAGGATGTAAATCGAGAATTTGTGAGTTCTCTTCTCTGCATCTGGGAAAGTTAAGGTACATGAACAAACCTAAAGAAGTTCCAAATGCCACGACGCAGGATCTCTAAGCAGGCAATGAGTGCAATCATAGCTTTTTTGTGGAGGAAAGGAACTTGGAAATTAAGAACTAGCTGCATCCATACAAGCCTCAGAAGGATGTTCACTACCTGCAATTCGTGTACGTGGGAACGTTCAAAACTGCAGTTTTTGCATAATGCAAACAATATAAACAGAGTAAAAGAGATATTAATAGTACACTCACAATGGCAACAAAGTATACAGCCTTATTAGAAATCAGCAGCTTGTCTCTCAACCATGGATTTCTTGAATTCCTTTGCAAAAGGCCCCAATCGATGACAATATCCCAATATGTGTTGAAGATGGTTGTAAATCCCGACGTTGATGCTGCCATAATTTTCCAAAACATGAGGTTCTGGCTTTTGTCGCGTTCCTTTTGACTATATATTGTCCTCATCACAAGCGCCACAATAGTTGAGAAATACTTAAAGCTATTGACACCTTGACTGGGATCCTTCTCCTCAATTAACCGACGAAGGCACTGAATTAAGGTAAGCAACAGAGTTAAGTTTAGGTTGCAATGGCTGGCATAGTTTTTATATTCTTAACTCATTACCTGAATTACACGCGACCAGAATGGGATGATGGCAACAACAATATACAGAATGTCGTAAGCGTTGCTGGTTTCAAGGAACTTATTTGACCGTGTTGTGAAATCTCCCAAAAAGTAGTAGTAGACATAAAAGAGCAAACTTCTGAAACCTTGCACCTGAATATTCCAACAAGAGTAGTTCTAAGTTGAAATTCACATTCTTGATTACAATTTTGTTGAGATATTGTGAGAAATGATTACAAACCTGACTTGTTAACTGATCTGCCAAGAAGAAATCAGGAAGTGTGACCTACAAAAGCAGAAAGCTAAGAAGTGAGAATTAAGGTAAATTTTCTCAGTTTCTTCCATGACTTGTCTATTGTGTTGGAGCTTTCAAGTACCTTGTAAAGTGGAGCACAAACACAACGCCATGCACAGTGTAAGAGAAAGTAACGGCTGGAACGATACACTATGTTGAACGGACAGATGGTTATAACAAACACAACCTGTAAATGAAACATCCATGAGTTAATCTGCATATGTATGGCTCTTCGGTTATAAGGTATGAGGATCTTACACAGACTAAGGCTAGTGGAACCAATTCCGTTAGAGTCCTATACTCCAACGTATCTGGATCCATCTCCAAATCAAGGTTTGAAAGTACGGCCGCCAATGAGAGTACTGATAGGCCAGAAGCAAGGAGGAAGACTTCTCTAAAGCCTAGTTCTGTTCCTGGTTTGAATCCAAATATAAAGGGGTAGTTCACCCGATATCGCCTCCAGAAATACGTGTCTGTTCCATACATGAGCATGTGCAGGACAATGAAACCAAACAAGCTGCATTCATGAAGATTATAGTTCTTACATATTTAAGTAACAATGTAGAAATGAAGAAAAGTATTTCTGGTTGCAGTGTGTTGTAAGTGGCTAAAAAGGTACCTATAGAGTGGAAATATACTTTCCATGTACTTTGTCCGTTCCTCCGGCTCCAGGAGAGCGCGGCCATGCAGGCTGACGATGATGGCAACAACCAGTGCTATCGAGCAACCAGTAAACAGACCTAAAGACACAAATATTTCACATTAGCCAAACAGTTGAAACAATGAGTACTTCGTTCTTTTAGAGAGACAAATCTTTTCCTCAAACTATAAGACTGCCAGAAGATGAAACCGGTCCCAAATTTCAATATGAGATACTATGTTATTACCATATTACTATGTTTTCAAGCTTACCAATGAAAAACGTTGTTCTGTGCTTCTCCCTTTTCTGCCCCGGCTTCAAAGATTTCATCCCTTTTCTACGATTTCCATTTGCAAAGTACTTGATGAATGTGGCTTCTAGTCTTTCTATGAGCTTGTTCACCTGTCAAAACAGGACAAGGTTAAAAATGCCAAACCTCGGTGAGCTTAAAACAGCGCGTCTCAGAACACAAACCTCATCGGAGGTGCCAAGATATGAATTGTCCACCATCTCTAGGTAAGCTTTTGAAGCACTCCTCGAAGTGATCTGCAACAAAATGAGTCGATCTTTCAGCAGCAGCAATAAGCATAAACACGCACATCTCTAGATTGGAATAAGGCTGCAGTACCTTGTCGTACTTCTTCATTATCTTCGAGAAGGCAAGCATATTCAAGAAACTGCACAACCAATTCACCACTATCTAAGTCTACTTCACCATCATCACAGCAGTAAACAAATGCATTCAACTCAACATTGGATAAAACGTCTTCTTACCAGTAGCTCTTGAGCAGCCTCAGCTGCTGGTAAAATTCAGTGAAGGCCTGTCTCAATTTCTCTTCTGCCCTACTCAGCTCAACCTTGCTGAACGATAAATCCGATTTTGAATTCCCTATCATATTCCTCAAGGTTGAAACTGGAGTATCTGGTTCAACATTGATCTTTACATGATCCAACACTTCCAGAGAAGCAGGCCTAAAATTCCTGTTTCTCTTAGCCCTCGCCTCTTCGCCTCCGTCACCTTCAGAGCTCATCTCAACTTCTTGAATCGCATCCAATTGCACTCCACCTACACAAGATCAAAACCAACACACTTCCATTAAACAGCATAACAATTTTTGACAAAGAGTAAGGTTAGAGCAATCATTCTGAGTAATCAGTTACTTCTGCATTATTAATCATAACAATATATAACACAGAATAAGGTTTTCAATTAGGGCAAACACTCTAAATCAGTTACTTCTACATGATCAATCAATCCTAAATCAATTAATTTGAAGCCCTAAAAACTCTTACCAAGAGCAAAAGCATCACAATCTAACCTTGCTTGAGTCCATTGACAGAAGCAACGACGGTGGCGGGAGCCGCGGCGCTAAACTGAGCGGCAACTCTCTGCTCCACGCGAGGCTTATCCACTCTGATCCTCAGAGCAATTAGGGCATCCATCTGCTTCGTGAGCTCCTCCGCCTCCGCCTTCACTTGGTCGACTTTATCCTTATAAAATTTCTCAACCTTGTTGAATTCATGATCGAGCTTCCGGAAGAACTCGAGCTCGATCTGGCCGCCTTCCTCGGACGAGCGGAGGAACATGGTCTGGTAATAGCTGTGGTCGGATCCCTCCTCCTGCACCGAGCTCACTAGTATAGCTTCGTCGTCGCCCTTCTTGGGGGATCCCCTGAGATTGTTGAGGCCGCTGAAGGCTCTGTACATGGTGAGCCTCCTCTTCAAGGAGCGCGACCGCGAGACCTCCGGCGGCGGCGGCGAGGCGTTCTGCTGGCGGAATATGATGAGGTTTTTGAGAAGCGTCTTGAGGCCGTGGTAGTCCATGTACGCTGTCTGCCATTCCTGCACCATTTGGGAAGCTAGCTCCTTCCCGAACTTCATCTCTTTCTCACTGCGTTGGATTAGTTAAGCAGATTGTGTATGCGAATATATATATACAAGGCGTCTGGAAATTATTCAAGCACAGCAACGACCATTTGTATATATGATTGCTGATTCAGTGAAGAAGGAGAGAGGGAAATGCGAGTAATTAATAGCGAGAAGAAAGAGATTGCGAAGGTGACTTGGTCGTGTGATTTATTAAACATCGAAATCTTCTGCAACTCGTATTCATCAACTCTCTGTCTGGCTGGTTGATATTAGGTGTGATTAATTTAGATTAATTGATTTTTTTTATTGGAATAACTCCACCTTTCACGCTGTGTTTTTACACTGATTTGGTGGGGCCCGTATCTATTTATCTAATCCGGCTGGAGATTTGATGTTCTACGCGCTTAATTAACTCCGTGTATTTGTGTAGGCGGAGAACGTGAACTTCATTTTTTTTTAGATAGGTTTCTAAAATGGTACATGCATAATTTTTTTTTTTATAAAAAATTGCAATTTAAATGTCATGACTTTGGATATGGGTGTGATTTTTAAAGTTTTTTTTAATAATGATTCAATCTTTTAATTTGTTGTAAATTCCACCATTTTATTCTTTGCATAAAGATACTTGAAATTGATTGAAGATTTTTAAAACTCATTATTTGTATTTTCCTCCTCTATTACTTCTAAAATTGTAAAGTGACTCAAGATTCGTGGGACGGAGGGAGTATTTTTTTAGCAGATCTTCGTGTGTTTCTTAGCCTCCTTCAAGACTTGGAGCTGAGGGTGTTTCATATATATTTAATGGCGAATCCCACCATGACTGAAGCAGTTTCTCGTGATATTTGTGTGCGAGCGCAAGATCAGCTAGCTTTGATTACGGCGGGCTGCTGGAGTTTTGTGGCTCTTCGTTCTTGGATTTCACGTAAAGAATAAAGAAATACAACGGTAAAATTTGCAAGTATCAAACAGGCTAATACTACTAGTTGATGATGCGATGGAACAACGAACTTCCTAATATTTAAGTTTCCACAAACAATCAACTCAAAAAATTTGGCTAACTGTCGAACATTATTAATTTGATAGAGACCATTTCATAAACTTCAATTTTTTAGGAATAAATCAGTATTATGATTTGTTATATTCTTTAGCAACTTGACATTTAATTTAGTGTAGAAGAATTGGTCACGTAGGGCTAGTCCTATTAATTTAAATGTTCAAGCGTACTTTGAAATGTACGACTAGAAACAAATAAATAAATAAATAAATAAGACCCTCGTGATTATACTTAGCCGAATTCTTTAACGAAGTACAATAAATTATTATTTTCGACTCCATATGAGTTCAAAATCAAATACTTTGAACCCAAAATTAGCAGCTAGCAACAACTAATGCAATATATTAATTTCTTGTTGATGACTTTGCCTAAGTCTAGTCCGAGTGACTATACAAAACCAGATCAAACAAAAGTCTCAACAATTTGAAATTAGACCAAGATTTATTAATTGAAGTCTTAGATTATTTATATGTACTATTTTTTAGGATCCAAAAACTCCCTTTCGTGCAATTTTTTTAAAGGAAAGTTGTCTACAAGTTGGATAAATTATTGAAGCTAGAGTTAGTCTTTCAATTATCAAACATGAGCATATTTTAGTTGAATCAATGAGGAGCTGCTGAAATAGAAATTTTATTAAAAACGAAAGAAAAAAGAACCTACACCCAAGAGAGCACAAAACCCATCTGAGGGCCAGGCCTCAAAAAGACCTCATTAAGGTAAACCTCAGGGGATTCCCTTAACGCGGAAAAAGAGAGTCCGTCTAAGAAGAAACAAAGAACTGGCAGTGAGCGGAGGGAGCCTCCTCAAAAGCTCCAGCCGAACCATTGCCCCTAGGAGGCCCGGCCCACACAAACCAGTAACAAGAAAACAACTGCAAAACAGACAGACCCCGCCTAGAAAAGAAAAGGCCGACCAAAGAACAAAGCCAACAAGAAGCCAACCCAGCAACCGCGCAACAGGCTAGCAACTACCACTGATATGCCAAGACAGAACATTCATTGAGAAACGTTTGAGTGTTCCTTCCTCCCGGGAGGGATATCCTCATCAACCATGTCACCCCATTTTTTATTAGAAACTCTAGACATGATTTGAGAAGCCTTCGAAGAAGAGCTGGAGACCACGAAATTTTGAAGAGTAGCCCCTCGGGCTTGAGCCTCGTTGACCCGTTCAAGGAATTCCGTAGGATAACTAGTCGTGACAAACTCCCTCGACTTTTCTCCCAAGTCCCCCGATTTTCTAAGCCTATTCTTGATGTTATCCCCACCATTTTTTACAGTCATCGCAGCTGCCCTAGACGCCTGTTCCAGCTTAGACGGACGTCCCCGACCACGTTTGACAGTGGGAACCTGATCCGGCATCTCCGAAATCTGCTCCAAACATTGAGCTTTCTGAGCATTTTCCAAAGTAACATCTTCAGAAGGTTGCAAAGTCTGATCCTGAGATTCGCGACCACAATCCTCATCAGCCAAGCTGTCCGCCCCATCCGAGTCTTCCTCAGTCGCATCCTCTACCAAAACCTGATCATAGACCGGAGTCTCAACAGTTCGCAAACCAGAAGCCAACAAGTACCTCTGTCCTCACCACCGTCAGAAGCCCCCGGGTCAAAAGTCCGCTGAACAGGCAAAGGACGGCCAGACGTTGGTGAAATCGGCGTTGGATCCGAGATGTCACCTGCCCCATACAACCCCGAATCTGAAGGCTCGAGCCGATGACCAGAAGTCGGAGAAAACCGATTCTGATCAAGCTGTGTCGATGCGTTCCGACGGTCAGAATGTTGTTGTCGATTCTGTTGAACGGGCGGTTGTGCTCGGCGGCCAGAAGCCTGCTGCTGAGAATCACCATCCCCAAAATCTGAATCTAAAATCTCGAACCGGTTCCCAGAAGACGGAGAAAACCGGGACTGATCAATTTGTAACAGAGAGCTCCGAGAGTTAGACTGGTGATGCTGAATTTGCTGAACGTTTGTTTGCAAACTCGAAGCATCCATGTCTCTCAAATATGATTCCCCTTTCGAAATTAACTCTCAAATATTTTCCAAATTCGGCTGCCAAACTTGAACCATCTGCTGATTAACAGCCTGCTGTTCCGAACCAACCAAGCTTGCCGCTGCCATTTCCTTGTGCTTCAAGTCTCCGTTATTCGCAGCCTTCTCAACAGGAGCCTTCTTATGGCATTTATCAAGAGAATGACCTGTAATCTTACACCTAGAACAATAGAAAGGCAGGTTTTCATAAGTAAACTCAACATGGAAAGATAACGGACCTCCATCGATTAGAAGAGTAGTCGGGAGAGGTTTGGACATGTCCAGCTCAATCAACAGTCGAGCAAATTGACCAAAATCTCGGCGAATCGAAGCTCCATCGATTTTCAGAGTGTGCCCGACCAACCGACCAATACCAGCCAGGATTTCAGGATTCCAATAATCAATGGGAAGGTAGTGTATCCTAACCCAGACATTCGCCAAAGAGGAGTGCTCCTTAAACGGATCAAAGTTCTTCGCCCATTCTCTCAAACGAAGATGACCGCATGATAGCTCCCAAACCAATTTATGTTTTGCTCTCTCTTTATCAACAGCATTGTTAAAAGCCAGCGTATAATACCCTTTACCGAGGGGTATAAATTTCCAGTTCGCCTCGATATGCCATAAATTCTGTAACTCCACCTTGATCGCCAGAGCAGGCAAAGGTCGGACTCCCTTATGGAACAAAAGACGACCCGTAAGAGCAAAAGAGAATTCTGAGCGCACCTCCCTCTCATATAAATCCTGCGGTATCTTAAGGTAGAGGAGATCTCCGTCTTTTGTTGGTCTTAACGCGTGAAAGTGATGAGCAGCAAGATCAGTGCGGCTTTGAGGTCGATTCATCGCTATGTCAGCGTAGGAAGTATGTTGCGTTTTCTCCTTCTCAGCGGCAGCAGCAGGCAAACCCTCAAGGGTAGGGCTTTGAGCATAGACCATGTTAGGGTTTTGGGAAGCCATCGTAGGGTTTGGTAGAGTAGTAAAAGAATGAGGCGGCTTAGATTGTTTGGTGACGATCCGCTCCGCAGGCAACGCACCAGCGGGCCGAACAACACCCGAACTTCGATCCAGAGAAGCGGTCGCGGAGTGCTCTCCTACAACCAAGGAGGAACGAGGAGTATTTGGGAGAAAATTGGTAGAGACGACCGGCAAATTGAGCGCGCCTTTGTCGCCCGGTGAACTGAGTCCACCGGAAGCCAAGAGAATTGTCGCCACTTGACGCCATCGGACGGACGGAAGATCAGCGGCGTGAGGTAAAATGCGGTGGGGCTAGGGTTAGGGTAAGGGCTCTCATCTCTCCTCCAATCAATGAGGAGCAAAGAGCCACTTTTGCAACATGGAAAAAGAGGTAGTTTGAATGCAAAGGGTGTTTGACCTTTTTGTGAAATTCCCATTGCCTAGTACAAGACATATATAAAACCAAACTTCTGAATGCATGCTTGAAACTTGATAATATAGCATGATCAAGATTAATATCCTAATTTTGAGCGTATGAGTGAGAATTTTTCCTTTTGTAAAAGACCGTTATAGATTATACTCATATGTGTTTGTTATTATGTAGATTATATCTTCTGTATTTGATAATTCTTCAGATACTAATGTCTGAAAGATATGTTCTAGTTTATCTTGTACTTGTAAAGACATCACAATCAAAATCCAAAACGAGGAAAATATACGAGTAATTCTCAGAGCAAATCCACCACCGGCGAAGAGAGATAAATTGTGAAGATTGAAAATTGATTTTTGCAGAAATTATTCTGAATGAATTAAAGCATTTCTTGTTGAGAGGCGAAATTCAAGTCCAGTGACTTAACAACAAAAACTATGAAAAATTAAAAACTAATCTCAATCAAACTCCATCCTTGATCTTGAAGCAGAGCAGCTCTGGAATTAACCTTGAAAAACAGAGATCGGCGACGCGGCGGCGGCAGAAGCTAACATAATTGAAATGTACAATTATACACACACACACACACATAGAGAGAGAGAGAGAGAATGCTTACAGAGGTGGGGGTGGTGGACGGCAACAACGAAAGAGAAGGTGAGGAAGATTAGGGCGGGGAGGGAAAATGTTATGAGGAAAGCGGGACAGTATCATTTTGTTTTAATTTATCAAGGGATTTAGTACTCGGTATAACTGAAAATCATTTAGCGAGGACACAGTTCCCTCGGTAAAAAAAAATATAATTAAATTTAATCTGAATAAAACTAAAACTAACATTGACCGAGGAAATTCTCTCTCGGTAAATCTTTTCCTCGGTAAAATGTCGGTATAATTGAAAATAAAAAATTTCTCGAGAAACTCTAGCCAATTCGGTAATTACCGAGAGAAGAGAATCCGTCGAAAATTCCTCGATAAAAAAAATATGTTTTTGTAGTGTTAATCTCATTTATTCAATAGTTGAAAATTTTCAGATCTTTTTAAGTACGAGTTTTAATGATAAGAAGGGTATAAATGTACTTCTTTTCGTTGAATTGTAAACACAACTTTATACACATATTAAACTAAATATACAAATATTCATAATATTGAATAAAAATGTATATAAAATATATTTTAAAAAATTACAGCACGTACTCAAGGAGACATCCAAGTGATGAGAATTCATGTCTATAAACAATGAGGTCTATAGTTCAAATTCCACTGGTCCTCTCCCCCAAGGTGAAAAAAATAAAATAAAATTACATCGCATAATGCATTTGTTGCTTTTCGAATGGAGAAATGCGACATAAGTAGTGTCGAGGCAATTTCGCTGAGAAAATATGAGATACAAAAAAAAGAAGGCTAACGCTCAAGGGCGGACCTAGCTAGTGGATAGTGGAGGCATTGGGCCCCACTGAAATTTATAAAAAAAATAATAATATATGTCTTTTTAAATTTAATAGTTAATTATATTATATCATTTTTGTTAGAGTAGTATTGTTTTTTGTAGGGGTAATTGCCTGTAAATTTCTAACATTTACACGGAATTGGTTTTTGCACCATTTTTTATTTTTCTTCTTTTAAATACCTAACCTTTAGTTTTTTGTCTGAAAATTCTCCGGCAACCGGTTTTTTCTTATGCCGGCGTCGAAAATGCCACTGTGGCAGCCGCAATCGACATGGTGGCAGCCGGAATTCTCCACTTAGCTCATTTTTGACATGTGGCAAAAAAATCTTAAAAAATTGAAATAAAAAATACATATGGAAAAAAATTAAAAAAAAAAAAAAGAAAATCACCCTCCCCCTCCCCCCAAATCGTCATTTCCCCTTCCCCCACCCCAAACCCTAACTCTCTCTTCCCCCACCCGCCGCCGCCCCCTGCCACCTCCACCACCGTTGGCGCCGCCACTCACCGCCACCACCACCAACGTTCCACTGCCTGGAGCAGCAGAGGAAGCTTTAGATCTTGATCAAGCTCCACCCACCACCGTCCTCCGCCTCTCCAAGCTTCAGATCGAGAAGCTCCCCCACCCACCACCGCTCCTTCCCCTTTCCCCAACCTCCGCCGCAGCCCAGCGCAACCCCATCTTCCGACTCCTCTACGACTCCCTCGCTTGGAAGACAAAAAAATAATATATTTTTGTGCTGGTAGAATTAGGGCTCTGTTGGGATTGAAGGGGGATTTTCAGACGGATGGGGTTTGGGGGAGAAACGATGGCGGCGGCTTCATCGCTGCTATCGCTGGAATTTTAGAGAGGGGGGAGGTCGGAGGTTGTTGAGGAAGAAGGAGAAGCGTCTGTTGTAGCCGGAAGAAGGGTCGGAGGTTGTTGGGCCGCAGTTGGAGATGGTGGCTGGAGGTGTGATTCCAGTGGTGTATGGCTGGGGTCCGGCGCTGGTGGTCGGATTTCAGAGGTTGGGGGCGGCGCGCCGGTGGTCCTTGGTGTTTCCATGGTCCTTGGGTTTTCTTCTCCCTTAAAACAACGATCGGCGGCCGTTCACCGGAGCTTAAGGGTCATCGGCAACGGTGGAATCTGAGGAGAAGAGATATTGTGTGGGGGTGTTTGATGAGTGCGGCGGCGGGTGGGAGGAGGGAGCGGCGATGGTGGCGGCAACAGAGGGAAGAAGACGAGAGGGGGGGTGGGGGATTTCCTTTTTTTCTTTTTCTTTTAAATTTTTTTTCCACATGTAAAAAATAGGTCTAGGTGGCAATTCCGGCTGCCACCTCGTCGATTCCGGCTGCCATAGTGGCATTTCCGACGCTGGCGTAAGAAAAAGCCGGTCGCCGGATAATTTTCAGACAAAAAACTAAAGGTTAGGTATTTAAAAGAAGAAAAATAAAAAAATGGTGCAAAAACCAATTCCATGTAAACGTTAGGAATTTACCGCCCTTTTTTGTATGAGAAATGAATTGGTTTTCTCCATGTTATTGTTGGTATTAAGTATCGTACGACAATAAAAATTATATTTAGAGCTAATTCTCAATAATGTATCAAGTATGAGTAATACAACTTTCTCTTATATGTATAAGTCGATCGTAGTTTTTTTATTCTCCAACATATCCAATATGTATGGAATTGGATCCCTCATTTAGCCAATAAAGAAAATTTATATTATGACACACTTTAAATTAAAGTTCAAAATTTAGTAAAATTTTGTTTACAGTTCTTTCCACCCAATAAAGAAGATTTAATACTATGACATAGTTTGAATTTTGTTATTCATTTTAGATGAATGGAAAAAATATATATATAAAAGTTTCTCCTATTGTGGATATTTTTCCTTCATCATTAATGGTCCTAGACTTGTCCAATTTAGAAGAAGATAAGAGAAATGCTATGTGGTAATCATGTTAATACTTTTTTTAATAATATTGTGGTGTAATTTAAATAATGATAATATGATTATGTTATAATATTGTTATTTATCTATACTTTAAATTTAAAAAATCTTCTTATAAACTTATAAAATTATGATTAGTTGGATCCCAGTAAGTAAAAAGTCTGGGTCCGCCACTGCTAATAATAGAGTTTGTGGTAGTTTCTAAAGGCTGACCTGGCCATATTTTAAGTGAGAGATTGGCATAATTGGAAAAATAGCTTTGCGCAAATTGAAGAAGAGACAAAAAGATATATGCAAGTTGTGTGCGTGTGTTGGCCAAGCGGGAAGAAGTTAATGTCTAAGGTCAAAGGTCTTGGGTTCGAGTTCTCTGTGGCGCGGCCTTTTTAATATTATAAATTTATCCAAAAAAAAAAGATATATGCGAGTGTGCGTGTGTTGACCAAGCGGTAAATGGTTAATGCTTAAGGCCAAAGGTCTTGGATTTTTGTCCCCTGTGGCGCGGCCTTTAAATTTCTTTATTTAATACTGTTAATTTATCAATAAAAAAAAAGATATATACGATAATAAAATACATGCTTACAGTAAAACAGAAAACTACATGTAGTTAAGCAGAAACTTGCATAAACTAACAAAAGATATGCATAAAATATATTTATATAGTCGACCGTGGGGTAGGTTAAAATAAAAACACCTTTTAGAATATAAAATAAAAATTATCTTCAGTCCTTAGATCATCAAGATCTACGGTTGATTCATGACCTTGTTGGATGAATTCATGGTCCCAAGTTCGAATTCCATAAATAGCAAAAATTTATTTTTCGCAATTCATATAATTACGCAATGAATTCATACGTGTTCTACACATAATTCATATATTTTAGGTAATTCGTATTTTTTTTTCTTCGTATTTTATATATTAAGAAGTATTTATACTCTAGTCCTCCCCATCAAACATGCATAATTTTAAACACAAATATACACAATAAATTTACCAAGTGTGCACTTTTACGATAATGCACCCAGCAGATCTTGAAAAACATAATCCACATAAATGCATCTAAATCGTCTCTCACTAATAATTAAGATTGGATACTATCGTCTATAGTACCTGAGACAGAGATACCACTGAAATTCAATCCAATATATAATATGTAAATATATATTTAAAGATTTCTTCTATGCGATATTCAAAATTCTGCCATTATTTGAACCTAATCAAATATTTGGATTCATGCCCTAATTTCAGTCTTTAGTTGTCCATGAATTGCAATTAGGGATGGCAATCGGGTACGACGGGTACGGATAGTGACTATCCATACTCATGTCCACGAACTAAATGGATAGTGGTTTTTAACCACGAAATTATCCATAGATATCAAATGGTATCCAAACCTGCTACCCGCGGATACCCACTACCCGTCGGGTATCCGTCACCCGCTATTCGATGGATACCCACTATCCGCCGGATACCCGCCACCTACTATCCGTCGGATACTCACGAAACAGAATTTAAATATAAATTTACAACAAATTTAATAGAAAAAAAAATCAACACAATTCAAATCCATATGTTGAAATCCACAATCAAATTCATCAACTAAAATATAAAATCCAACAAAATTCTATAATTGCTCAACAAAATTCAAATTTAAATTAGACTATTAGAATTTGAGCCTTAGTTCAGTTTCTGTTTGAGCTTATTTTAAGATATAATATGGTAGCCCATAATCTCAAAATATATATTCAAAGCCCATATTTTTTGGAATTTTTTGTAAATATTTGACGGGTAATTCACAGATAATTGACGGGTAATTGGCGGGTATTTTTCGCGGGTAAACGGGTTTCGTGGGTATGGATAGTAAGTATCCAAACTCATACCCACGAACTAAATGGATAGTGAATTGCAACCACGAAACTATCCGTGGATATCAAATGATATCCAAAGCCACCCTAATAGGTTCGGGTTTTCGCGGATATCCGTTACCCGCGGGTAGATTGTCATCCCTAATTGCAATCCTACTTTTACCCCAACAACTTACTTTAAGAAAAACTTGGACAGTTTGAGAATTTCATATTTGATTGGTCTGAAATGAGATTTTAAGAGCATCCACACTAGTGTTGGAACCGCCGGTTCCGGGCCCGAACCGGCGGTTCAGGGTCGGGAATCTGGCGAACCTGAACCGGCCCGGATGAAAGCACAAGGGCCGGTTTTCTGACCCTGAACCGGCGGTTCCGGTCCGGGCCGAAAACCGGCGGTTCCGGGCTTTTTCCTTTTTTTTTCAATTTTTTTTGTATTCTTTTTTATGAAATTAAATGATTTGTGATGAAATTTCAAAATTCTAATTCAACTTAAATCATAAAATATATAATATAAATTACTTGTGTAGAAAATTTAATGATTGTGATGAAATTAAATGATTTATGTCATATTTTTTTTTTCCTTTTATGCAATTAAATGATTTATGTCATATTTTAAAATTAAATGACTTGTGTTGAAAATTTATATTTTATGAAATTAAATGATTGTGAATTTGTGATGAAATTTCCAAATTTTAATTCAACTTTAAATATAAATTATAAATATGTGTTGAAATCGAAAATATAAACATGTATAGTTTTTATGTCATATTTTTAAATTAAATGACTTGTGTTGAAAATGTATATTGTATGAAATTAAATGATTTGTGATGAAATTTCAAAATTTAAATTCAACCTACAATATAAAGTATAAACATGTGTTGAAATCGAAAATATAAACATGTAATATCTTTTATGTCATATTCTTAAGTAATGCTTGTGCTTTTTTTTTTTTATTAAATGACTTGTGTTGAAAATTGAAATACAATAAAAGTACAATAATTCTAACACAACTAACACTCAAAATAATGCATAAAAATTGAATTTATTCTATGTATACAAAAAAATATTATAAGGATACAAATTACAATCTTCAAAATTGAATAAGTAAACAAACTAACACTAACTAAATAACTAATTCATTACAAGTTTACAATAAATTCCGAAAGAGAGTTGTCTAACAGGGGAAAAAAAATAAAAAAAATTAAGGGCTTGAGCTCAATTTTAATATAAATATTAAAATTGAGTGGCCTACATATCTTCATTGAATAATGAAGAATCAAAGCCCACGTAGTTCTTTTACCTTAACTTACCTAATCGTAGTCCTCGCCGGGCTCGGATCGTTCGGACTCGGTGAATTCATCGTTTGGGCTCTCGTCGTCTTGATCTCATTCATTCTTTTGTTGTCGCAACTCGGCTTTGGACCAATCATCAAGCAACATGGTGGCCTCCATGTTTCGAGGATCCATGTTGCTTCTTCTTTCGTCCAAGACAAGCCCACCAACGCTAAATGCTTGCTCGACGGAGACCGTGGAGGCCGGGACCGCGAATAACTCCTTGGCCATGGTGGCGAGTATGGGATATTCCCTCTCGTGCGTGGACCACCATCTCAAGACGTCAAATTGTATACCACCTACATTTTTGAAAGCAAATGTACTAGACAAATATATATCTAGCTCATTAGTAGTATAGCTCCTTTGTGTATTCATAAATGAATAAGCGGCTTGAGCCCATTCGTTTTGATCAAAACTACTTCCTAAGGTGGAGGAGCCATATTGACCTTGTGAACTAGTAGTGCCTGTGCCACTTGAAGAGTATGAGGGGTTTGCAAGCATATATTTTTGTTCATAGTCATTAAACAAAGCTCTAAGTGTGTTATCTATTCTATGTTTAATATCATCTAAGTTCGGAAGGTACCATTCTAGCATTTCATTATTTCTTAATCTTGACTCATAAATATCTCTAAAGGTACCATAATAAATTTCTAACAGACGATAAACACCGCTAATTTTCATTGTAGGATCTAAAATCTTAGCAATTAAAAAAACATCGGGAATTTCAAGAAAATATTTAAGCCACTTAATGATCATTTGATATGATACATCCTTCAAATCATTTTTTTATAACAATCATTTAAAGCAATACGGTAATACCAATAAACATGCAATGTTCTAAAACTTTAATACTAGTACTGTTGGGGATGGATCCAACAACCACGAAATAGGACGTCAGGTACGTCCGGATCGACGGGTACTAGCAACCTGAGAACCACAAACACGTTAGAGCCCTTCTAGGAACACCGGTGGGGGTGTCGATGGAAGGGTCTCCGAAGCTCAAGTCAGTTCAACAATAAAAGATATTTAACGGAATTCGTAAAAATAATAATAAAACGTAAAATTAATGAAATGATAGAGTAAGGTTGAAGTAGTCGGTCCGGTTGGTCGGACTAGTCAGCCTGACGGGTCAGGGTTGTTCTGAACTTCAGACCGTGAGAGCGTGGAAGCGGATTAATTGAGCAAGAAAGCAAATCGTGTAGAGTATCAGTGCAGGTAGCAGTGATTAGAGTATGAATGATTGGATGGGTCGTCTGACCTAGTCGGGTTGTATATATACTAGTCCATTGGCGGCTAGGGTTGCTTCTCATCTTAAGTTCCACCCTAACTGCTCCGAAATTTTAGGAGAAGATCTCCCACGATGCCTATTTTCTTTTCCTCTTCACCAAGTAGCAGCCCTTTCTAGGGTTTGACATGACGAACCTGTATGTCTATGGGCCTAAATTTGGACTTTCGATATGGATCGAATCTGACCCATCCGATTAGATCATCTAGTTGGGCCGAATAAATTCATTTGGGCCTGATACGAATTTTGCCCAATACAGTTTGTCCCCCAATCTCTAATTGGATTATTTTCGATTAGAGATTTGTTTGATGAAAATCCAGCGTGACCTTTGTCAAAAATTTATTAGATAAGGTAATTTAAAATATTTCGGACGCTATTAGAGCTACTAGAATGGACCAACATAATTGGGCCCGTGCTTTCGATAATCCAAGGCGAGATCAGAAAATAAATGTATAAAATAAGTCATTGCTCAATTTAATTGGTCTTAAGCGAAAATTATGAGCAAATAAGGTTAAGTGATTAATCAAATCAAACTTTTCGTTCACATCACATATATAACATATTGGGGACCCATGATGAAAATAATAATCACCTTAAACAATTTATAGCTCAACATAATGAGTTGGGCGGTGGATTATTCATGAATATGTAGCACTATTCTTTTTTTTTTTGTTCGGTATATATATATATATATTTGGGAGCCCATAACTAAATCAGGAAGCACCTTTTAAATTTGAGGAGAGACAAATGCACCACAAATAAATAAATAATGTGAATATCACAAAATTAACATTTGCTGGCAATTTCACTAACTTGTCATTCGAGATTGCTTTCTTATTTCATTTCACAGAGTAGGCTTTAGTACTTTTTCAAGCTACAGTTGGCGAGTCTGACACATTGCTCTACATACGAAAATTTTATTTTCTTTGCATGTAATCTTTGATAGAGTAGGATAGGATAGGTTGGGTTTCTTTGCATTAAACTTAACGTTGTATGCCTGCACATGAAAGCTTACTCTTTTTTTTTTTTTTTGTAATCTTGGATTTGCCATCGGGTATTGTAGTGTAGGGTAGACGTGAGAGCTAGTTGGCAG
The DNA here is from genome assembly GCF_028751815.1 of Salvia miltiorrhiza. Taxonomy (NCBI): domain Eukaryota; kingdom Viridiplantae; phylum Streptophyta; class Magnoliopsida; order Lamiales; family Lamiaceae; genus Salvia; species Salvia miltiorrhiza. Next base: position 41,214,072 of record NC_080392.1, read on the forward strand.
CTAAACAAAAGCCACAAGTGGTTGGATGGGTTGGATAATTGGGAAAGCTGATATTAGAAGCAAGATAGTCTGTAACTAATGTGTATCTATCGGCTTGAGGTTTATTTCTCAATATACATGTAGGGTTGTGTTTGCCTCAAATGCAATGTGTCGGGTAGGATGGGTAGATAGAGTTTGCTCCATTCTACATCAGATTTATTTTGTATTGTCAGGTTGGGTGGAGTTAACTTGACGGGTTGGCTGAATTTTGAAGGGTGTATCTTGTTGCTTTGATATTGAAGTGTTGGGTACATAGAGTAAAATAAGCTAGAACTGCATTGTCGGATTGGATGAACACTTATAACGTGTAGGGTAGACTTCACTCATGCTTTCAAATAAAATTTTCCATACGTAGAGTTAGTCAAGTTATTGGGAGTTTTATTATGCCCGGTTGTTTGATCATCGAGGTGAAGCTTTCGTTGGCTTATTTGTAGGTTTCAACGAGACGAACCCGAGGCGACGTCGAATACATCAACAATGAGAGTGACGTGTATGTGCAACCTTGCAAGCTCGTGCATGTTGGGGTAAGCTCAATCTAATAAGCTTTGTGGTGAGAATTTAAACTATTTAAAGTTCATTTCCCACTTGACACGCTTTATTTTCGTTGGATTTTTGGAGGACTTGAAGAGCTTGTAGATTCTAGAGTGAAGATTTTTGGAGGAGAGTTCCAAGAGGTTGGTTTTCTTTCACTTACTTTGAATGTTCTTGAGGTTCTTTGAATATTCTTCGTATTTTCGTTAAGTTTTTATGAGCATGCCGTTTTCATATTTTTGTCGTATTTTGCTTTGACTCAGCTTGATTCGTCGTTTATTGTTTATAGCTTTGATTCTATATGTTGAATGTTTATGACTTAGCCTCCGTCGGGTTGGATTGGTTACATTATTTGTTTTGTTGCTACAACTTTTTGTATTTGTCCGTTTGGTTGGATTGAATTGTAGTTTGATATGTGCTAGTGGATAGTTGGCTTGGATGTGACTGTTAGTTTGTCATGCTTGTTCGATGAGTTGCGTCTTGGCTATAATATGTGCTTATTTGTTGTTGCTTGGTTGGTCGGTCGGTAGCCGTGGGGCTCTTTTAAACTCAAACTTGCTGCTTTATAGGATGTCTGATATGTCTTACCGAAGTGGGGACCACACGGGTTCGTCGGGTAGTTCCGTTAGGATATTTGGTGATGGAGAGAGCGCGATGTGTCTTGCCATTACGGGGAATGTGGTTGGGTCAAGTTGGGCTAAGTTGCCTGCTAAAAAATCCGGAGTCGGGTTTGGGGTGAATAGTTTTGGTCCCATTGTGGGTTCCCAAAAGATAGATGACACTCTTCCAAAAAGCAATCGTGCTTCTAAGATAAATTCTGAGGATCAATTGCGTTGGATCCGTCGGGCTTATAGTATCCCAGAGTGGGCAAGTTTGCATGCTCCCGATACATCACTTCGCCCCAATTGGGATGTTGAGGGTATGGTCTGTATGTACGAGCTTCCCTTCATTTTGGGTCTTCGCCTTCCACTCCCCCGTCTGGTGGTTGAGCTTTGTAACTACTATCGAATTTCTCCGAGTCAACTAATGCCTAATACTTGGAGGATCCTACTGGCCGCGGAACTGTTTGCGGAACGGAAGGGTTTTGACATCAATATATTTGATGTCTTGTATGCTTACCAGCTGAGTGAGGCCCATATAGATAAGGGTCGTTGCCAGTTTAACTCCCGCTCTGATGCCCCACTGCTTATTACTAACCTTCCGGAGGATCCTACAAGATGGAAGGAAAAATATTTTTTTATCAGTGTCGAGGCTTTAGGGGTTCAAGACGGTTACAAAGTTCCATCTGCTTGGTCCAAGCCGCGTGAGTATTTTGGTTTATTTGTTGTTATGAAGTGTGTTGTTATAAAATTGTTATCTAATAAGGCATCATTTCTCTAATATGCAGGTCGGATCAACGGGAGTCTTCCAGTTATATGCGGGTTACCGGAAAGGGCACAAAGGTTTTATTCATTCCCGGAGGGAGATCGTGACTGGCGGGTGATCTTGTCGGAGGACAATCTTAGGGGTTCTTCTTTGTGGTGTGAGATTCCTGTTCGTACCGAAGGTATTGTTCATCCACCTAATCGTGCTCGATTTCGTATTGCTCTATTAGCTAGAGCTTTGGAAATTCTAAGGCAAGGTCGTGAAGTGGAAGGTTTTCCATTATTATTTGAATTGACCCCTGTTGAGCGCGTATTTGTAGACCAAGCGATGGCAGACCTTCCATTCTACAAACCAAAAGGCAGTCGGGCTGCGTATGAGCGCATCCAACAGAAGAAAAAGAAAGTTATGGTTAGCTCAAGTGAGGAACCGACGACTGATCTCTTGGACGCGGTGTCTCTACCCTCACTTGTCGGGAGGGGCAAGCGATCCGCTTCATCCGTCGTCTCTGATCAGTCTGGTGGCTCAACTATTATGAAGTTCCCTGTGGATGCTGCTGCTTATACGCCTTGTGCTCCGCAGCTTGAGGATCGTGCTCGGTTGGATGCTGCTGGCTATGACTCGGCTATGGAGGCTATCATTTCCCATTCATTATTGGTAGGGTTATGTTGCTTCTTATTCTTTGTGTCATTCATTTTCTTTTTTGTTCAAATTGTAACAACTTATCGTGTTGATTGTTCTATGTCTTGTAGGGTACACGGGGTATCCTTTACTTGGGAGACAAGGTGAAGGAGCTTGAGAAACAAGACGAAACTTCGTGCCGAGCAGGTCGACTGTAGGAAGGAGAATCGTGATTTGAAGAAGTGCAAGGTCGGATTGGACAATGTGATTAAGGGCTTGCAGGAACAAATGGCATCCCATGAGCAAGATGCTAGGAAGCTTCATGAAGCACTTGAAAATTTGGAGGCTGTCAGTGCTCGGGTGAGGGATCTTGAGTCTGAGATCGTACAGCTGAGGAGTATGATGGAGGATGTTGGGTTAGAGGCAGAGGTCTTGACTCGCGGTGAGATTTATCAAGAGTTTCGTGATGGTAAGTCGGGTGAGTGGGATATAGATAGGTGTATCCTTGAGATGGAGAATCTGTTGCAACAAAGGGCTGAGAAGGCTGCTGCTATCCAGGCTCGGGCGGCTGCCGAGGCTAAGGAGTTAACCGACACTCTTGGTCGATTGGATACCGCGGATGCTGCCGGCGTTTCCCATGGTTCCACTGATTCCTGATTGGTGTTTTATCTTTATCGTTATGTAGAATTGCTCAAACTTGATATGTTTGGTTGTATTTGGTTTTTAAGATTATCTGTACGGATTTCTATAGTTATTTGTCCCCCAGTTTGGGTCTTGGTCGATTTGGAGACTAGATTCAAACTTAGTGTTGTCGTTGTATTTCAGAATTTTTCGGCGTAGTCGACCAGTTGGAGGGTTTGAACCCTTGAATATTATGGAGTTGGGATATTTGATTTTGAGTTGATTTTTCTAAGTATTGATAATATTGTGATGTTGTTTGTAACTTATGGAAGTATGTGGGTGTATGGTTGATAGGGTGGATCTTGTCCGATGATATATTCAACAAGTTGGGAATGATAGTTGAAAAAGGGTTGGTGGGGGGTGGGGGTGGGGGCTGCGCTCCTTGGAGCTGCCTACATACCCTTTAAAGGGATCAAGCCCAAATGTAGTTCTGACCTGCATGGAAAGGTCAGTAGTCGTGTAGTAGGTTGAGTGGGTCTCGTGAGACCTTAAGAAAATAGAAGTATAGTAGAAGTGTAGAGTTCAAGTGTGATACTGTTTGAGATGGATAGCGTTACAGCTATTGTTGATGTCACGTCCGTCTGTCGTTTGTAGTTTGTATGCTCCATGCCCAACCACTTTAGTGATCAGATATGGTCCCTCCCAATTTGGGCCTAGTTTGCCTGCTCCTGTCTCCTTGGTGTTCTGGAACACCTTTCGTAGCACCCAGTCGCCGGGTTTGAACGTGCGGGTACGGATGTGTTTGTTGTAATGTCGGGCAATACTTTGTTGATACGAGGCTAGTCGCATGTTTGCTCTGTTCCGTTTCTCATCGAGGAAGTCTAATTCGTGGCACATAGCCTCTGGGTTTTCATCCTCCGTTGTCAGTTCGTATCTGGCGGTGGGCACTTCGCTTTCAGTTGGAATTATTGCCTCCATTCCATAAGCAAGAGAGAATGGCGTTTCTCCTGTTGATGATCTTGTAGTTGTTCGGTAAGACCAGAGCACGCCAGGTAGCTCGTCTGCCCATCTTCCCTTGGCTTTTTCTAGTCGTTTCTTCAGGATGTTCATGATGGTCTTGTTGGAAGACTCTGCTTGTTCGTTTGCTTGGGGATACCTTGGTGTTGAAAAATTGAGCTTTATATTCCAGAACTTGCAAAAATCTTGGAAGTCTGCACTGATAAATTGGGATCCGTTATCCGTGACAATTTCTTTGGGCACCCCGTATCGGCAGATCACATTCTTCCATACGAATCCCTTGACTTCTTTATCACGAACTTGGTGGAAAGAGTCCGCTTCAATCCATTTGCTGAAGTAATCGGTCACAGCTAACATATACACCTTCTGTCCGGGTGCAACAGGTAACTTGCCTACGATGTCCATCCCCCATTTCATGAATGGCCATGGTGATGTGATAGCAGTCATGGACTCCGGGGGCAGGTGTGACACTTGGGTGAATCGTTGGCATCTATCACACTTTCTAGCATGGTCAGCTGCATCTGTTTTCATAGTGGGCCAGTAATATCCGCTTGTTAATGCACGATGTGCAAGACTTCTCCCACCCGAGTGGTTTCCACACTCACCTTCATGTAACTCGGACAATATGTATCTTGCTTCTGCAGGGTTAATGCATTTCAAATATGGACCGGAAAATGATCGTTCGTATAGTTTACCTCGAATGATGGAAAATCGAGCTGCTTGAGCTTTAAGGCGACGCGCTTCATTCCTATCATCCGGTAGTGCATCATTCTCCAAGTATTCTATTATTGGGGTCATCCAGGTCCGTTCTGTTGATACTTGATTGACCTGTTCATTTGTCTCCTCCTTTTGAATTGTTGGCCATTGAAGACAAGTGATCGTTATGGTTTTAGGTTTTGCGGTCTGGATCGCTGATCCGAGGTTGGCTAAAGCATCAGCATGACCATTGTCCCCCCTTGGCACTTGGTTTATGATGAACTCTTCAAAGCTTGATTGAAGCTCCTTCGTTTTGCCCAAGTAGGCCAACATCTTAGCGTCCTTGGCTTGAAAAGTACCCTGCATTTGGTTAACTACAAGTTGGGAGTCACTGAATATTTTAATGCGTTTTACCCCCATTTCCTTAGCTAATCCGAGTCCGGCTAGCATGGCTTCGTACTCCGCTTCGTTGTTGGTCGCCTTGAATTCACAGCGGATGGACTGTTCTATCACGTCTCCTAGTGGTGAGATGAGTACCAGACCTAGTCCACTTCCTCGCATATTACTTGACCCGTCCACATTTAGTTTCCAAGTTCCAGCTTGGTCGGGTTGTTCGGTCATGCAACAGATTTCCTTGTCGGCCTACAAGGTAAGGTTAGGTGTAAAATCAACTAAAAAATCTGCTAATACCTGGGACTTAAGAGCGGTACGTGGCTTGAATGTAATGTCGTATTCACTCAACTCCACTGCCCACTTCGCCAACCGACCCGACAACTCAGGTTTGTGGAGTATGGCCTTCAGAGGGTATGTGGTGGCGACTATGATTGGGTGGCATTGGAAATATGGGCGCAACTTCCTTGCTGTGTGAACCAATGCAAGGGCTAGCTTTTCTAATTGACCGTATCGGGTCTCCGCATCGAGCAGAGATTTGCTCACATAGTAGATGGGTGACTGCTTTCCGTCTTCTTCCCTGACCAACACGGCGCTGATGGCCGTATCGGATACGGCAAGATAAACCAACAATGCTTCGTGGTCTTTTGGTTTTGCGAGTAAGGGCGGGTTGGTCAGGTACTGCTTGAGTTGTTTTAGTGATTCCTCGCATTCTTCTGTCCACTCAAATGTTTTTGATCTCCTTAAGGTGTTGAAAAATGAGTGACATCTTTCGGATGACCTTGAAATGAAACGACTTAGAGCGGCTATCCTTCCCGTTAGCTTCTGAACATCTTTAACGCATGTGGGGGACTGGATACTTAAGATGGCATCGATTTGGGCTGGGTTTGCCTCTATACCCCGTTGGGTGACCATGTAACCTAAAAATTTTCCTGCATTGACACCAAAAGAGCATTTAGTAGGGTTAAGCTTCATATTGTATTTTCTAAGAATTTCAAATGTCTCCCTCAGGTGGTCTATGTGGTCCCCCGTATGGATGGACTTGACCAACATATCGTCGATGTAGACTTCTACTGTTTGTCCCAACAGATTCGCAAACATCCGGTTGACTAGGCGTTAGTAGGTAGCTCCAGCATTCTTCAGTCCAAATGGCATATACTTGTAACACCACAACCCTATGTTGGTCATGAATGCCGTTTTCTCCTCGTCGTCAGGGTGCATTCGAATTTGATGGTATCCAGAGTATGCATCCATGAAACTCAGCAACTCATGGCCGGCTGTCGCATCTACTAGCATATCAATGTGTGGTAGCGGGAACGAGTCCTTTGGGAACGCCTTGTTGAGGTCTGTGAAGTCGATACACACTCGCCACTTTCCATTCTTTTTCTTGACTACCACCACGTTAGCTAGCCACTCGGGGTAATGGGCCTCTCGGACGAGTCCGTTCCGTAAGAGCTTTGTGACTTCTTCATTGATGATCTGGTTTCTTTCAGGAGCAAATTTTCTTCGTTTTTGTTTCCTTGGTGGATAGTTTGGGTCTACCTGTAACCTGTGAACAATAATATTCGGATCAATTCCCGTCATGTCCTCATGGGACCAAGCAAAACAATCATAATTAGGGGTGGGAATTTCGGGATCGGGTAATCGGGTACCCGATACCCGACCCGAAAAAATCGGGTATCGGGTACCCTATACCCGAAAAATTCGGGATCGGGGTCGGGGTCGGGTATTTAGGGTGTGAAAAAATCGGGTATCGGGTATACCCGATCGGGTATCGGGTATACCCGAATTACCCGATTTTTTAATTAATAAATTTTAAAGTAACCCCAGCCCAGCCCACTGCCGTTCGGCCCATTCCCATTTTAAAGTAACCCCCAGCCCAGCCCCAAGTAATCCCCATTCGGCCATTCCCCAATCCCATCACTTCATCCCAAATCAATTCATCCCTCGATTCCCTTCCAATTCCCAAATCAATTCATCCCTCCCAACTCCAGAAAATCCCTCCTGTCTCCGGCGAGTCGGCGACCCAGCGCGCCCCTAGCCCACCCGCCGTCGCCCAGACCAGGGTCGGCGACCAAGCGGCGCCCCTCGCCCACCCGCCGTCGCCCAGACCAGAGCCTGCCGCGCCCAGACCAGAGCCTCCCAGTCCCAGCCCTCCCAGTCCCGCCGCCGCGCCGCTTGTGGAGCTGCCGAGCTTGTCGCCAGTGGAGCAGCAGCCGAGCTCCGACTTCTTCTTCTTCTTCTAATCTTTTTTTTTTTTTTTAAATACAGATTTCAAATCTATGTCAATGTTGAATTTGCTGCTTTGAATTTTGTCAATGTTGAATTTGGTCATTTTCTTTCTTCATGTGAATTTGCTGATTAGTGATTAGCTTGAATTTGATGCCCTGCTGCTACTGCCTTGAATTTTGGGTTGAATTTTGGTGAAATTTCAGTCGACTCGGGTAATTTAGGGTACCCGAATACCCGATTCGGGTACCCGAGTCGGGTATTAGGGTACCCGATTTCAATTTCGGGTTCGGGTTCGGGTAGCAAATTTAGGGTATTTTCGGGTTCGGGTACCCGATTTTTTCGGGTAGGGTACCCGAACCTGACCCGATTCCCAGCCCTAATCATAATGCTCAGCAAGAAATGAAATAAGCTTCTCTCTCAATTCAGGATTGAGTTATGCCCCTATCCGGACTTTGTGATCCGGATAGTCTGTACTGATTTGGACTTCATCTATCTCCACGGCTTCTTCTTCAACAAAGCTGGCAGACCGCTTTCGATTTTTTGGTTTGTCGGATTGGTCTGGTCGTTCATGCTGCACATGTTGCTCTAGTTGTGGTGATTGGTCCGTCCTGGGGTTGGATGAACCATCTTCCTGTAGTTGCTATAAAGCATGTTTTGTCTTCATGGTGGTCTGGTAGCAGGATCTGGAGTCCTTTTGTTCTCCCCTGATCTCCTTGACGCCCCACTTGGTTGGAAATTTCACCACTTGATGAAAGGTGGAAGGGACTGCCTCCATGTCGTGGATCCATGGGCGACCGAGTATGACGTTGAACGCGGAGGGGGCATCAATCACCAAGAATCTTGTTGACAAATTGACCCCTTCGGCATAGACGGGTAGGTCGATCTCCCCTACGGTTGTTTTGCTCTCACCGCTGAAGCCTATGAGGACAGCGGTCTTCCTAGTTATGTTTGACTCGTTCAAACCCATCTCCCTGAAAGCATTAATAAACATGATATTGGCAGAGCTACCATTATCGATCAACACCCGTTTCGTTAAACAATTGGCAATATAGATAGAAATAACTAAAGCATCATGATGAGGGTTAAGAAGCTTGTCTGATTCTGTAGTTTGAAAGCTGATTGTCTGTGTTGGCTGGTTTGCCATAGCTTGACCAGTCACATTTTCCCCCGTTCTGCTAGACCTGGCTTGCCTGGTATGCTTCTTTGCAGCGGAATGTGTAATCCCACTAACTTCTGATCCGCCAGAAATGACATTGACTGTTCTCTCATGGTTTGGCGGGTTGGGTGGGGTGACTTCTCTGCGCTCGTCTCGTCTATCACTTCCATGCTTTAGAGTGTGTTGGCCCTTGTCTGTTAGGAACTCAGTTAGGTGACCCTCTTTGAGTAAGTGTGCCACTTCCAATCGTAGTGCAATGCAATCCTCTGTTCGGTGTCCGTGGTCGGCATGAAACTCGCACCACTTAGATCTATCTCTCTGGTCGGCTGGTGCCCTCATCTTTTCTGGCCATTTGACTTTGTTGCCTAGATTCTTGAGAGCTAGGACTGCCTCAGCCGGTGAGATGGACAAGTTGTACTCTGGTAACTTGGCCCTTTCACGTGGTCGCGTCTCGTAGGGTTGGTCATACTGTCTCCTTCGGTATTCTTGTCGTGGAGACGGGTAAGGCTCAGACCGCCTATCACTCGTCTTCCTTTCCACCCTGGAGTCTCTTCTAGAGTTTCTGCTTGGTGAAGATCGGTGGTGGCTGTATTGATCTTCCTCCCACTTGATTTGTGCCCATGCCTTGGCAAGCACGTCCTCCATTGTTCTACAAGGGTATTTGGTGAGGTCTTTGTAGAGGTCTGAGTCGGGAAGGAGACCCTTTCGAAAGGCGGTGACCGCTGTCTGGGTGTTGCAGTTGGTGATGGACACCTTCTCCTTGTTGAATCGGCTGATATAGTCTCGGAGAGACTCACCACGCTGTTGCACCACGGCGTACAGATCCTCCGATATCTTTTCAAGTTTCCTGCTACTAGCATATTGCTGCACAAATATATCTGTTAGTTGAGCAAAACTTGAAATAGAATAATTGGGAAGGTTAGTGTACCACTGGAGGGCCGGTCCTGTCAGACTAGAACCGAACCCCTTACACATGCAGGCCTGCCTCAATTCACGAGGAATTGCAGCAGTGAACATCCTTTGTTTGTACTGAGCGATGTGGTCGGTCGGATCCGTCGTGCCGTCAAACATTTGCATGCTCGGAAAGCTAAACTTGATGGGCATTTCCACCAAGGCAATTTAATCCACAAATGGCGAGTCGGCATAGGAGTTCTCCGAACTTTTATGGATGGGTGCCGGGACATCGGGGATTCGCTGGATCAAGGCCTCCATTTCTGCCAACTTTCTCGCCAAGTCTTCCTCTCTGATTGCGTATGGGCCAGTTGTGGTTGGTTGGGCGAATTCATTGGTAAACAACTGGTCCTGGGTAAACTCCCTCGGACCGTGTCCGTCAGCCTGTTGGTTAACTTGGGTTGGCGTGACCGTCTGGTTGAGCCCCAGTATAGCGGGTTGTATGCCTCCACCGGCGGCATTGCTCACTGCTGCGCCCGGCGTGGTGAAGATGGTTCGAGCATGTTGTCCTCCGGTGGTGGTTGTTCCATCTTGTCGGAGTGTTCCTGCGGCTCTGGCGTCCGGGTTGAATTGACCAAGTTCCCGCACTTGCTCCAGCGCAGATGTTGTCATGTTAACACCTGCAATCAAAGTCGCACGACCAGGGTCAGTCTGACTACCTACCACATTACGGCTTCTTACCGAAGATGACGGATCCATCACGAGATGGTTGGATCCGTCCTTGCGAGTGATCGGTGTATCTCCCAGAGGCTGCATGGAAGACACTTGGGCTCGGAAGCCGGGAGGTTCGATGATCTCGATAGGCTCCATAGCTTCGAGACGGTCATACAAGTTGGCGTTCTCTCTTTCCAACTTTTTGCATCTCTCTCGCTCCTGATTCATCTGTTCAGTCAGGGCGGCGATCTGGGCGGCTAGGTCAGCCTGAGCAGTTACGTGGGGAGCATCGGGAGTTTCAGATCCGTCACGACCGTCAGACATGATTGATGCTCGTAGAGATCTGTGGAAAGTGCGTTGATTCGCTTGATTGCTAGGGCCCCACGGTGGGCGCCAAATTGTTGGGGATGGATCCAACAACCACGAAATAGGACGTCAGGTACGTCCGGATCGGCGGGCACTAGCAACCTGAGAACCACAAACACGTTAGAGCCCTTCTAGGAACACAGGTGGGGGTGTCGATGGAAGGGTCTCCGACGCTCAAGTCAGTTCAACAATAAAAGATATTTAACGGAATTCGTAAACATAATAATAAAACGTAAAATTAATGAAATGATAGAGTAAGGTTGAAGTAGTCGGTCCGGTTGGTCGGACTAGTCAGCCTGACGGGTCAGGGTTGTTCTGAACTTCAGACCGTGAAAGCGTGGAAGCGGATTAATTGAGCAAGAAAGCAAATCGTGTAGAGTATCAGTGCAGGTAGCAGTGATTAGAGTATGAATGATTGGATGGGTCGTCTGACCTAGTCGGGTTGTATATATACTAGTCCCTTGGCGGCTAGGGTTGCTTCTCATCTTAAGTTCCACCCTAACTGCTCCGAAATTTTAGGAGAAGATCTCCCACGATGCCTATTTTCTTTTCCTCTTCACCAAGTAGCAGCCCTTTCTAGGGTTTGACATGACGAACCTGTATGTCTATGGGCCTAAATTTGGACTTTCGATATGGATCGAATCTGACCCATCCGATTAGATCATCTAGTTGGGCCGAATAAATTCATTTGGGCCTGATACGAATTTTGCCCAATACAAGTACAATAATAAACACCGGATAAATCCGTAGTAGCATTTTGAAAAACCTTTAAAAGTTGAAATAAACTACCACATTGTTTCCAATAAGAGGGCAATAAAAGCAAGTTAGACTCGGGAGTTGCTCTAAAAAAATCACATAAATGCTCAACATGTTCCATGGTAGATGCAAGCATGCCAAATGTAGAATTCCAACGTGTAGAAACATCTTTAACAAAATTTGTATATCGAATTTTTTTGTGACGACAATATTTTTGCCATTTTTTGCCAATAGCGGCTTTTCTATGCAACATATTAACGGCTTGTCTAATGGGATCAACAGCATTATTAATAAGAGAATAAGCATCTTGTACACATCTATTTAAAATATGACAAATACAACGAGCATGAAAATACGTACCTTCAAATGAGGGTGCGCACGCGGCAACTAACTCGGGAATGGAGGCGGTGTTGGCGGATGCATTATCAAATCCAACAAAAAATATCTTGTTTAAAATGCGATACTCATTTAAAACAGAAATAATCAATTGAGCAATATTAGTAGCATTATGTATTTCATTAAAATCTCTAAATGCAATTAAACGTTTTTGAATTAACCAACATTCGTCAACCCAATGACAAGTAATACCCATATAAGAATATCTTTGGAAAGAATCACTCCATATGTCGGAACATATAGAAAAAATTTGATTTAAATTCTTAAAATGTTTTCGTAAATCGCGTTTTCTTTCTTCGGCTTGTCGCCGAATACTTTTGCACATAGAAGTTCGACCAATTTTTTTGGTGGCCGTATTATAAGCATTTTTCATAGTATGTTCAAAAGTAAATTTATCGGCATGTCTAAAAGGCAAATGCTCCATTGAAACATAGTGAGCCATATAATCTCGAGCATTTAGTTGATCAAATTTCCATAAAATATTACCTTGTTCATTACCTTGGCGTTGGAAAGCTTCGAGATGTAGTTGAGTTTGAGTTGTATGGATTCCATACTCGACAGTGTGTTGTTTCTCCATGTGCCTTGCGAGGGTGCCATAACCCCCTCCCGCTTTCCATTGATAAGTAGCGTTGCAATAGTTGCAATAGGCAATGAACCTCTCGGGAGCATTTGGACCATCATTTGGATTTTTAGGAGCGGGTTCCCTCCTAAAATGTTTAGTGAAAATATTAGAATAAAGTAATTTACTCTTACCCTTGCCCTTACCTCTAGTGGGAGGAATTTCCTCCTCAACGTTGTGACGTGCTTGCTCGGCTTCCTCCTCCGCCTCTTCGTTATGCAAATTACGTGCATATTCTTCATCCTCCGCTTCTTGAAGTTGTCTAGCATATGCTTCACCCGCCAAATCGGCAGCCTCCCGGCGTGCGCCAAAAGGTCCTCGTTCAACTGGCATTTTCACCTTTCTCCTAGAGGATGATGATGGAACTTGAACATTTTGAGTAAACTCGTGAGACGTGGGAGTGCTATTAATATCTTCTTCGGGGTCGACATTGATAGACTTGCCACGGTTACCACGACCATGAGACATGATAACAAATAAACAAGTAGAGAAGAGAATATAGATAATAGAGGTTAGAGAATAATAAGCAAGAACAATAAAGAAAATGAGCAAGTGAGTGTAGTGATAGTGTAATTGAAATATATAGTATAGTATAATATTTAGTACTTAGTAGTAGTACTAGTAGTAATATAATGTAAAACAAGAACAATAAAGTAAATGAGCAAGTGAGTGTAGTGATAGTGTAATTGAAATATATAGTATAGTATAATATTTAGTACTTAGTAGTAGTACTAGTAGTAATATAATGTAAAGCAAGAACAATAAAGTAAATGAGCAAGTGAGTGTAGTGATAGTGTAATTGAAATATATAGTATAGTATAATATTTAGTACTTAGTAGTAGTACTAGTAGTAATATAATGTAAAGCAAGAACAATAAAGTAAAGCAATTGATTAAGCAAGAGAATAGCTAAAGAATTATAGAGCAAGAGCAATAGCACATAAAGAATGGAGGAGAATTAGAAGTAGAAGAGAGGAGAGTGTAGAATTGTTAATACAATGGGGTGAGTTTGAAGGTGGAAGAAGGGGGGTATTTATAGATAAAATTGGGTGGGGGAAAATGTGAATTAGATAAAATTGTGTGGGAAAATTAGAATTATAATTTTGAATTTGAAAAAAAAAATAAAAAAAATTGCAATGTTTGAAATTTTGAATTGAAATCAAAAAAGAGATAGAGCCGGTCAATCACCAATTCACCATTCACCCCTAGCCTAGCCCTGCGCCTACCCCCTGCGGCCTGCCCCCCTGGCACCTGCTGCTGACCACCCCACGCCTGCCCAGCTGGCTGCTCTGCCTCGCCTGCCGCGCCGGGCCCGGCGGTCCGCGGGCCGCCGTCCTCTTGAACCTAAACCGGACCGGCACTACAGACGGTTCGGTCCTGAACCGGCCGGCCGGTCAACGGTTTCGGTCCTGAACCGGCCAGGACCGTTGACTGGCGGGCCGGTTCAGGGCCGAACCGCCGGTTCCGGTTAGCCCTTGGCACCACTAATCCACACTCGTTAAGTCAATTGCTGGCTCATTCATATCCGGGAGGACCGAAACTACTTATGAGCTAATGCCCTGCATTGATCTGGCTAATCATGTTGGCTCATATCCATTAATTTTGATTTTGCATTTTTCATTTATTTTAAATGACACCATTTTAAATAACAAATTTAAATAACACAATTTTTAAAATTAAAAGTTCATTAATTTAAAATACTAAAATTTAAAATTACATAAAATTAAAATACCTAAATTAAAATGGTGTATATAATTAAAAATTACATAAACTTAAAACTAGATTAATTTAAATTATTAAAATTAAAATAATAAAATAATTAAATGAATTATTTTAATGTTTAGCCAAAGCCCAAACTAATTTTAAAGCCTATTATTTAATTAAATAATTAAATGAGCCCAATCCACTAGCAAAATTCTATTTATTTCTCTTCTCAACGGTTCCACTTCTCTTTCTCCAATTTTCCTCCTCTTCTCTATGCGGCCGAGCTTCTCCAAACTCCAAGTATGTATTTAATTTTATTTTTTCACGCGCGTGCGACACACACACAAACACTTTTTCAACGGATGAGCAGGCCTTGAGCCCCCCTCCCCTACATCGTCGGTTGGCTCATCGCCACAATCGGCTCAAGTCGGGACGTGGATGCTCAAAGAAGTTATTATATATCTCAAGATTTGAGGTGAGGAATCTGTAATATTGGCTCATAAAAAATTCAACGGGAACAAATAAGCAATTTTACTTTACATGAATTGACATATATAATTAACTGTGATATTAATTTACCATCAATAATTAATTTTTGCAGAGTTGCCAAAACAATTTTTTTAATAAATTAACAATTAAATTTTAAAATCACGCCTTAATGAACTCAAACCCGAGACACATGACCCGAAACATTAACCATGCTACCTTTAGGCCAAATACAAGATACCCAAATTAATTTCAAATGCAAAACATATGATCAGCCAACGTCATGTAGAAATGCAGAAGATATGAGATGGAAAAGTGAGTAATCAAATACTTCCACAAACATGTGGAGGTATTCATATATAAACCACACAAATTATAAGAATTCACAAAGAGTCAAGTTTTCTCTCTTTATTTGAAGCATATGGCTAAGAAGAGCTCAATATGCATTACCACACTGAAAAGTAAACCAAACAGCAAAGTGAAGAACAACACACAGTCTCTTTATTTAGCAGAGCAGAGCAGTAGGAAAAGGAAATGGCGGCGGCGGCAGCGGCAGCGGCAGCATCAGTCATCATATTGCCTGCGGTGGGAGTGCCTGCCACGCTTGTCCTCGTCTTCAGACTCATCATCATTATCTCCCTGCACATTATCCATCTTTAGAAATCTCAAAATAACATGTTTAATTTACCACTGGAACTCCACCACAATCATCAAAACAACCAACTAAGAGTGTTTGGTTAAGGTTATCTTTAAAGAGCTTATAAGATGTAAAGTATTTGGATAATTAAGCTTATAAGTATGGATATGATATAAAATAACAAATCATAGTTGAAGAATATTTATAAAACGATTGTTGCATATAAAATTATGAAAAAAATAAGCTCCAGAAGCTTATTTTTACAACTTATAAATTGTTTAAGAGCTTATTTTACCAAACAATTTGAAGGGGCTTATAAACTCATAAACAACTTATAAACTATTTTAACGAGCTTATAAGCACCAAACACTCTCTAAATCAGCCATAAATGCTTGTCAAGCTTCAATGCCTATTACACTTTCTCATCAACAAACCACAGCTTAATTGACCTGTTAGAGCATTTATTTTACTTTAGAGTATTTTTATCTTCACCATAGTAAGGATTTCTACGATTCTAGAGCCTTTAACAAGATATCTCAAATCATAGAAATGATCAATGGCTATAAGATATACCAAATTTCTACAAATCCTATAGCCTTCAAACAACTTAAATATCCAAAATGTAATTATCTAGCAATCCTAAACCTCACAATAGCAAAAGATGAACAAAAAGGCACATATAAACTTGAAGAAAGAGCGATCAAAGTCATGAAATGAATCATATGAGAATGAAAATGAAAAAATCTCACATATTTCTTGCGGCCATAGCTCCTCCCCTCTTCATCATCATCACGCCTCTCGTAGCTAGGCTTCCTGTAATCCTCTTCCTCAGACCTACCATAGCTGGGTCTCTCATAACCCTCAGTCTGATACTCACTCCTCTCCGGCCTCCGCCCATACCTACCACTCTCATCCTCACTCTTCCTTCCATACCCACCACTCTCATCCTCACTCTTCCTCCCATACCCGCCAGATCCATATTCCTCCCTCTCGGGCCTCCGCCCCTGCCCAGATCCATACTCAGATTCAGCTTCGGGCCTCCTCCCGTACCCGCCCGATCCGTATTCCGATGCGGGCTGCTCGTATCCGGGCCTCCTCCCTGATCCATATTCGGATCCTTGCTCCTCGTACTCGGGCTTTCTACCATACCCGCCGCCGCCGGATCCGTATTCGGATCCTTGCTCCCCGTACTCGGGTTTCCTACCATACCCGCCGCCGCCGGATCCTTGCTCACCGTATTCGGGCTTCCGACCATACCCGCCTCCGCCGGATCCGTATTCGGATTCTTGCTCCCCATACTCGGGTTTCCGACCATACCCGCCTCCGCCGGATCCGTATTCGGATCCTTGCTCACCGTATTCGGGCTTCCTACCATACCCGCCGCCGCCGCCGCCGGAGGATCCGTGTTCGGGCCTCCGGCCGCCCGATTCGTGGCCGGAGTCGACGCCGTAGCCGCCGGCGCCGGGGCGAGTGGCGCCGGGGCGGGGTTTGGGGCGGGCGTAGCTCTTGTACTCGTTGTCGAGGGCGTCTTGGCCGTAGGCGGAGGGCTCGGCGGAGGAGGTGTATTGGGGGCGGTCGTAGTCGAAGTCGTCGGAGGCGGAGGAGGTGTTGCGGTAGCAGGTCTCGTCGGAGGGGGGCAGGGCGCGGCCGTAGGTTAATTCGATGTTGTAGCCGCCGCCGTAGGGGGTGGGATCGTAGTCGTCGAAGTCGTCGACCTCGTCGCCGGAGTCGTGGTGGCCTTTAGGGAAGTACGACATGATTGAGATTGATTGTGTGAGAAATGGGATCGTCGACTTCAGTTGTGAGGGTATTTATGGTTGTCGTGATTTACAGTTGGATCTGGGAAGTTATTGCCGTAATTGGACACGTGGCGCTCGGAAACGCGTCGCCGACGCGTTCGCGCGGATTGTAAGGATCTAATCTCGTTTTTTGTAATGATTGAGGGACGTCGGCATGATTTTCTTTTTTTTCAATTTTTTTTTGCCTGAGGAAATTAGGAATACATTATCGCATGACCATTGGGGAAATATAGTTTCAAATGATACGAGTGTCAGCAGAATATCCCTTCTTAATTTTAAATGTAATCTAGCAATATAATTGGGGTTTATATGATAGAATTATATAGTTTTATTTAGGTTTTTTTTTGTATAAAAAATAAAATCTAACTAAAACGGGCTACTATAATAACTTAACAAGAATTAACTCTCTTTCAAAAAAATAAGAAGAAGAATTAACATAAGATTTGCATGCTATTGCACTGAACTAGATATTTACCCAGTGAATGTCAAAAATAGGGAGGGCGGATACCGACAATATAAAAAATGGGGAGAATTAAACACTCGTGAATTTTTGTAGCATTTAGATACCGGATCACTTGTGCTATAATAAGATTGGTATTCAAAGAATTAAAGATTCTTATTCAAAATATGTTGATCTATCAATTAATGTTGAACATCAAATTCATTGATTAATTATTCAAACGGATCATGAGATGAATTTGAACAATGTAGATAAAAATATCAGCATCATGATAATTCATACTCCCTCCGTCCACGAAAGAACTTCCTATTTTTCCTTTTTGGGACGTCCACAAAAGAACTTCCTACCTATTTTTGGACTATACCCCACCACTTATAATCCTCTTACTTTTCACTTTTCACAACTCTCAATATTAATTACTCCCTCCGTCCATGAAAGAACTTCCTAGGAGGGAGTGGCACGGGTTTTAATAAAATATTGTATAGTGTATTGAGAGTAGAGAAAAAGTTGTAAAATGTATTGTGAATTGTGAAAAAGTATTAATAATTTATTGTGTTGTTTTAATTAATGTTATTTGAGTGGTGGGAATTGTCTTAAAAGGGGAGTATTTTTTAAGTGGTGGGGTATTGTCCCAAAATTGGAAAAAGTAGGAAGTTCTTTCGTGGACGTCCCGAAATAGAAAAATAGGAAGTTCTTTCGTGGACGGAGGGAGTATAACACATTTTCACCACTCCCAATACACTCAACTACTTTTTATTCACTCTCAATACACTCAACAATATTTTTTCTTAAAACCCGTGCCACTCCCTTCTAGAAAGTCCTTTCATGAACGGAGGGAGTATCTATTATTTTTTTATTTTATGAGGAAAATAGAAAAAATATGTGTGCGGATTATGGAAAAATGTATACTTCTAAAATAATAAAAATCCTTTCAATGATATCTTATCTAAAAATCTTGAGTCCTTATTGTTGATCGGATTTTATTAAATCTACACTATTCACTCTACCATTAATTATTTCTACTCTAGGAAAGATTTGATTGATTAGTCCAATCACTATATTGATCAACATTTGATCCTACCAAATGCTAAGTCTCTGCAAAAGTAGAAAACATGCACTTTAAAGTTCTCATCAATTTGATTTCGAATCCCGGGCAAGATCATATTTTATCTCAAAATCTAAATCTTTAAATCATCACCACCATACAACTAAATTTCATTAAATCTACATAATTTATTCTATACCTTATTCGTTAATCAATATCTCTATATATGATCTATTGTTACATGCTTTCACACATAATAACACTCTTTTATCTTGTATCAGCTTGTTTATCTTTCTTTAGTTAATATTTTATCTTTTATGACTTTTCTTGAAATCTTAATTACATAATTGATGAAAATAAATATCTTTTTTATGTGTATATTGAGATTTTACAATATTGAAAAACATGAATATGCTGAAAAAGAATATTTTTGGAATCGTATTATGAAAGTTTATAAAAATGAAAAATCTTTTTCAAATATGTTTGATCGAAGTCAAAAATCACTTGAAACTCGTATTGGAGCTATTTTGAGTCCACTTTTAAAATTCAAAGGATGTGTATAAAAAAATAGGGTATTTCTATCATTTTGGGTCGTTCACAAAAACTAATTCATTTTATTTTTGGAAACTTTTTATCACATGTTGGGTCATTTTCTCCACTCACAATACTCCCTCCGTCCCACTGTATCTGAGACTCTTTCTATTTTGGCGTCCCACTGTAAGTGAAACTTTTTCCTTTTTGAGTAAAAGTTTTTCCCTTTAAACACCTTTTCACTTTTTCACCTACACACAAAATACATCTTTCTTAATTCTCGTGCCCCAAAAAAAGGTCTCACTTACAGTGGGACGGATGGAGTATAATTAATGATCATTATTGATAATATATTTTACACCCACGATAAATTTAAGTATTTTTATTAAATTTGTGTTACCCTTTTTTTAGTACTATTTTTTGTAGTTGGGTGAGTATCAAAATAAATTTAAGCAGCTAATAAAATTTTGACAATTATCACAAAATGAATGGCAAGACCTTGTGGTCTCTTGAAAATGGCTGGCCGACTATAGGCGATCGAGGAATTAGAATAAAACCTTTTTTTTAAAAAGGGTTAAGGTGCAGATAGGCCCCTGAAGTGTGAGCCCTTATAGCGATTTGCTCCCCTTACTCACTGTGTGTGCAACTTACCCCCTAAACTTCAAAAAATCGCACATTTAAGCCCCTCTGACCTAACTCCGTCAGTTAACGTTAGTTGTCATTTTTTTATTTTTTTTAATTATAATTGTGGGGCCCACCTTCCTTTCTTCTTCTTCTACCTTCTTCTCCTCCTCATCTAAGCCGCTCTCTCCGTCGCCGCCGCATTCTCCTTCCTCTAATTGTGGGGTCGAGGGAGAGGTGATCGTGGAGAAAGTGAGGGCTAAGGAGTGGGAGTTTGGATACAATGCGATGACTGATACCTTTGAGAACTTGCTGGAAGCCGGAGTGATTGACCCGGCTAAAGTGACGAGGTGCGCATTGCAGAACACGGCCTCAGTTGCCGGAATGGTGCTCACTACGCAGGCCATCGTGGTGGAGAAGCCGAAGCCGAGGGCGTTTCCTACAGCAACTGGTTCTGCTTCTAAGGCCCCTGTCGGCAATTATTCAGTGTAGAATATAATGGATTTTCAAATGGGAATTCACGTAGCTGCATGCTTCTAGTTTGTAGGATCCACACAGAGATAAAAACAATTTTGCCATTTGAAGAGGAAATTGCATTCGTTTATCACTTATGAGGCTTTAATTAAATGCCATGCCCCAAAACTTTCAATCTTCACTCATGTATCTGTAATTTTATTTTAAAAAGTGTTGGGTGGTTGAGGCTGAGGAGCAGGCGACAAAACAGCTACTGCCTGCAGAAATGATTGGACGCCGGAGAAGAAGAGGTAGGAGAATGCGGCGGCGACGGAGAGAGCGGCTTAGATGAGGAGGAGAAGAAGGTAGAAGAAGAAGAAAGGAAGGTGGGCCCCACAATTATAATTATAAAAAAATTAAAAAAAATGACTAACTAACGTTGACTGACGGAGTTAGGTCAGAGGGGCTTAAATATGTGATTTTTTGAAGTTTAGGGGGTAAGTTGCACACACAGTGAGTAAAGGGAACAAATCGCTATAAGGGCTCACACTTCAGGGGCCTATCTGCACCTTAACCCTTTAAAAAATTATGATAATTAAGGTGGCAGTCAACCATTCCTCAAATGATCATTGTTTTCTTCAATCAATTGAGCAATTAGCTCAATTGGTTCGGACGCATTCCTATATTTTCGAGGTTGTGAGTTCGATTCTTAGTAGCGCCATGCACTTTCTTCTCATTGTTATCTTCAATCTAAAATATCATTTCGAGATGCTCTAAGATTGAAATAACAGTTCTTACTTCCAAAATTTATCATCTCCACAAATTTTAGAAACATTAGTATTAGAATTTTACTTTCAAAATGGAAATATGCAGACCTTATCTTTCCCTATGAAAAAGTAAAATTGCATTATGCGAACCTACATTTGGTGAGTATTGGCTGGAGCCATTGAATGCTTTAGTAGAGGATTGATACGAATTTATGATGGAATAAAGCCATAAAGGTGTGAATAGAATGGTGATTTTTATTTTGATTTCATTTTTTTGTTTATTATATTTTTTGTAGGCATTATCATTTCGTTTGAAATTATCATTTCTATATTTATGAAAATCACCATTTATTCCACCTATCATAGTATTAGGCATTCTATTCTATTTTTAATTCTTTTAAATTTATGTTTTAACATGTATATTTGTATGAAACATGCATTATCATCATCATTATTATTATTATTATTATTATTATTATTATTATTATTATTATTATTATTATTATTATTATTATTATTATTATTATTATTACTCCGTCCATGAAAAAGAGTCTCATTTGGGACTCGGCACGGGTTTTAAGAAAGTTGTTAAAATAGGTGTAAGTGGAGAGAGAAATAAATTTATAGGGGTAGTGTTAATATGACTTTTAAAGTCCCTAATTCTCAATTAACTTTTGATGACAATTCATAATTTAAAACCAACATTCCAGAACCAAATTCAACGAAAATTACAGAACCACAATTCAACAAAAATCAACAAATTTCAGAACAAAATTCAAGAACAAATTCATTAAAATCAACAAATTCAAGAGCCAAATTCAGATATCCAAGAACGAAATTCAAGACCAAAATCAACAAATTCAAGAACTAAATTTGATTCACTATTCAGATTTGCTATAGCTACATTTCAAATGAAAATTCAGTTTTACCACTCAAATTCAGGACAAAATCAGTAAATGAACATCTAGGAAAAAGATCTGAGGTTGGGGTTGTCGTCTCTCCGAACGGTGACAGAGAGTCAAGGCTGGGGGCGGAAATGGTTGCCGGAATTTTAGAGACAACGAGGGGTTGTCGTTGTTACCTGAGAACGAAATGGGTGATTTCTAGGCCTGGAATGAGGCGTGAAGGGCGATGGCGGCGGCATCGGGTCCTCCTGCGGCTGCTGATTGATGCGTCGCAGAGAGAGGCAGTCGGTGGTGGCGCTTCTCGCCGGAGAAGAGAGGCGGCAGCGGGTCCTCCTGGGATGTGGCTCCTCACCTTGAAGGAGGCATCGTTTTAGGGTGAATAAGAAGGAGCGAAGCGAAGCGTCAATGAGGCGGCAAGTTTAAGGGAGGCGACACACCTTTACAGAGGCGGTGATTAAGAAGAGAGGCGGCGCCTGAGGGAGGCGATTTAGAGGGAAGATTTAGGGTTCATCGAAGATGAAAAATGAAGAAGGCAGAAAGATGGCGATTAAGAGTTTTAGGCTCAGAGGGAGGCGGCGATTGGGGTTTCAGGCTCAGATGGAGGCGGCGCTTTGAGGGGAGCGGCGATTTTTGGACGATGAAGAAGGGAGGCGGCGCTTCGGAGATGGTAACACCAGAGGGAGGGGGTGCAAATATTGTTTCACCCAAAAAGGGGATAAATGATTTTAATTTGATTGAATTTGGATTTAATTAAGCAATAGATAGAATTTAAGTAGGGTCTTTAGCATTTATTGTTGTGGGTCCATGAGTGGCAAATCAAGTAAATAGATAAGTCAAGAAAGGGTAAAATTGTATAAAAAGTGAAACAGGACTCTTTTTCGTGGACAAAAAAAAGAGGGGAAATGAGACTCTTTTTCGTGGACGGACTATTATTATAAAAAGAATTTTTTTGAAAAAAAAAATATATTTTTAAAAATATTATCAACTTTATATAAGCAATAGTCTAATATGTGGATTGAACTTGATGTAACACATTACATAATCATATATATTACATCCACAAAATTATAATTTCAATATAAAATTTTGCAAATATTCTTCGTGAAATACATCAATGAAATATTTACCTACTCAATTATATTTATAATTTTTATACTTTTAAAGTGATGTAAAAGGTAATTTAATAAAATAAAATAATTTCATTTCATACCTAAACTTTATTTCTAACTACAAATCATGAGAATTGAATAAAAACAAATAATCACAATTTCATTTCTTTGGTATTCCTTGTGCATACAAAGCATAGAAATGTTTGTTATTTCTTTTCCAACCTTATTTTATTCCTACTTACATTCCATTTCATCATACCAATCACCTTCTCTAAGGAATCATCCTTTACAAAATTAATTTCATCCGGCCATAAATTAAAAAAAAACATAGAATTAAATTCATCATCTTTAATTAGGATCATGTACACCATTAACAGTTTCATGGTGAAAAGAGTAACGAAAAAAGAAAACATCTGTTACTTTTTTCTCATTTTTCCTCTTTCACGCGAATAATCACACTCGAATTTTCAAGATTATATAAAAAGGAATAAAGAATAAAATAAAATCGGCGATTGTTTACATCATCCTGAATCCTTTTCGCTGTTTATTTATCTCCAACATCGGAAACCGTGATTTCTTGGTCTCACAGTCGCAGATTCTCACTCCACTACCACTCCACATTCCTCCTCCCCTGCGCCTCTTGTACGCAGCCATGGGCTCCAGAGTAATCACGGTGGCGCAGGACGGCGCCGCCGATTACCGGACCGTGCAGGAGGCCATCGACGCCGTGCCTCTGGGCAACGCGTGCCGCACCGTGATCCGCGTGGCGCCGGGCGTCTACCGCCAGCCGCTCTACGTGCCCAAGACCAAAAACCTCATCACGCTCGCCGGAATCAGCCCGGAGGCCACCGTGCTGACCTGGAACAACACCGCCACCAACATCGACCACCACCAGGCGGCGCGCGTCATCGGGACCGGCACTTTTGGGTGCGGCAGCACCATCGTTGAAGGGGAGGATTTCATCGCTGAGAACATCACCTTCGAAAACTGTGCTCCGCAGGTGCACCATTTTTTTCCCACTTCATTTCAGCTGTCGTCTCTAATAATTCATTTGATTTTATGTGTTTGAAGTTAGGTATGAATCCTGGTAGTGCCCTAATTTTCTTCGAAATTTTGTGGTAGGGTTCAGGGCAAGCTGTGGCGCTTAGAGTGACAGCTGATCGTTGTGCATTCTATAATTGCAGATTTCTTGGTTGGCAGGTATGTACTTTCTCTCTCTCCCCCTCCAATATTCATTATAAATCTAGATTGAGGCATAGGAGAAGAAATCTGTATCTGTTAACAGAAAGTTATAAAGTTTCCTGAATTGTTTGAGTTTGTGTCACTGGCTCTGAATTTGAGGAATTTAGATTGATAGATTGTTCGCATACAAACCACGAATGAGATTTGATGACACAGAGCAAGAGCTAAGTAGGTGGTAGTTCAGTTACAATGGATGAACATAGTAAGAGTAGATATATGGCTTTTGTCTTGATCGAATGCCTTCTTCGTGTAAAATAGCATAGCGTTTTCTCTTCGTGGTTTGGTTTATGTAACAAGAGTTCTCGCCTGAGGTGTAGTTTAATCTCTTGGCTTAAATTGGTGCATACAAACTTATGCAGGATACTCTGTATTTGCACTATGGGAAGCAATATTTGAGGGATTGCTACGTTGAAGGAAGTGTGGACTTCATTTTTGGCAATAGCACTGCCCTTTTGGAGCATTGCCATATCCACTGCAAATCTGCTGGCTTTATTACAGCTCAAAGCAGAAAAACTTCTACAGAGACAACAGGATATATATTCTTGAGGTTTGTGACTTTGACATAAATTTGTGAATTTGAAGATCTTGTTCTTCTCCCATGAAACTGCACTTCTGCAGTACAAGTTTGTACATGACAGTATAGCTCAAGTAAACCCCATATACGAGCTGCATACATATCATAAAGGATTTGCTGTCTCTATTTTTTCCTACAGATTGGGTAAAAAACGTTTCTTGAATGAGGCTGGGGATGAATCGATATAGAAATGTTTATTTATTATGGGCTGTGCCTCCTACATTTTATGAAGGGAGAAGGAATTATATCCTTACAAGATTTAAGAAAAATAAATAAATAAATAAATAAAATAAACGAACCCTCCCATCTTTCCATTATCCCAAAGACTTGGAATTTTAGCTACAGTTTCTATCTGTTCAAACATTAAAGCCAGTATGTAGGTCAATATATTCCATGTTAGGATGCCTATCATGATCTTGTGCTGACCCATTTGCAATTGGAGTGAAACTAGTTATTATAATGCTCCATTCTTCGCTTTATCTGCAGACAAATGTTATATTAAGATTGCTTCAAAGAGTTTGTACATATTGTGATGCAGGTGTGTGATTACTGGCAATGGAACGAAGGAGTACGCATATCTTGGACGGCCATGGGGACCTTTTGGGAGGGTGGTCTATGCTTACACATACATTGATGGCTGTGTTAAGCAAGTTGGTTGGAATAACTGGGGAAAGGTTGAGAACGAAAGAACCGCCTGCTTTTATGAATACAAGTAAGTTTCTCAAAACTGAGTGCACCTTATAAGAGATTCCAAGTAAGATTAGGCAAATCAATCATAATTAGTAGGAAAACTCATGTTTCCATGAAGAGATGTTTTAGAAGTTAAACAATACAGCTTCTCCCTCCAATCTTTTGACAATTGATCTTGCAATGTGGACATTGGTCGCGTTCTGAAATGGTCGAACCAATTGCAGGTGCTTCGGGCCAGGTAGTTGCCCCTCCAAGCGTGTGACATGGTCCAGAGAACTGATCGATGAGGAAGCTGAGGAGTTTGTTGCACACAGTTTCATCGATCCAGATCGACAGCGGTCATGGCTGGCGCCGAGGATGGCTGTAAGAATACCATATTCAGCTTAAGTTATGTAAAAGAACTATACTTTAACAACAGTACTAGGATTGCATTGTTGCCAATGGTTATTTGTATGTCTGTGGCTACTTTGTTGAGATCACAATTAATATATTTATATGTAATGTAGTAATACTTGATGTGTTCTTCCTTAGTTTGGTTATCTATTGATGAAGGTCTGTAATTTTTATCTTTAGAGTAATCTCATATTTACACAGTTGATCTTATATTTCACTCGATAATGGAATATTTTGTTTTTGTACTTTCTAATATCGAATTTTTCTTTTTCTAACTATTGTGTATCTTATAAATTTATTTTTATGTATGTGCTTAATATTTATTAATAATTAGTTATAATTAGTATGATTTAATTTTGATTATCTTTTAAATAAACAATTCTACAAAAATTCTTATCGTCTTATTTAGTGTTGATTAAGGTTGGCTTATTTGATATATAGTATCTCTTGTAATTTTTTTTTTTTTTGAGGGAACACAGGAGCCTTTCATTAAACCACCAAAGTAGAGTTTACAGATAAAGGCCACACATTCGAAGAAATAAAACCAGAACGAGAAACAAAAGCATAATTTACTAAACTATCAGCAACAAAATTATCTTCCCTCGGTCACCAGCTAAAAACCACCCGGTTCAAAGAATCCACTATGCTGTAAATCTCCTCAAAGATGTCTCCTAAGAGGGAGAGATATCTTCACGATTATGCAGTCTCCAAAAAAGTCGCTGGCAGTCCATCTCCACAACAATATCCGTAAAACCTTTTTCAACACTGAAACTAAGGCCTTCAAGAACAGCGTGAGCCTCCCCTTCCTCAACCGTGAAGACTCCTTTTAGGAATCCCAACCTATAACCAACCTGATTGTTCTCCACGTCGCACAGAACAATTCCCAGACCAGCCCCGACCCCACTTCCCACCGCCGCGTCACAATTAATCTTCACTTGTGCCTCTCTAGAGCAGCCAACTCGGGTTGGTTTTGAGCTCACCATACTTGAGCTAAGGGGATTAGTCCAAATGGCTCTTTCGGCTATCACCAAACATTCAGAGTGAGATAAGGATTTATTCTGGAACACGAGAAGATTACGAGCATACCAACAAGCCCATAAAACAGAGGCAAAAAGATTATGAACCTCCTTTTACGGAACCTCTCTGATTTTGCCAATCCACTCAACCAGACTCTACGGAGCACTCGGATTTGTTGACTGTAGTTGAATAGGTGAGGACTCCCAAAGAAACGTCGCCCAGGGACAATCCCTGAGAGCATGCTCGATAGATTCCATGGGCTCATCGCATCTGCGACAGCAGGGATCCATCCTGATAGAACGGGATAAAAGAGCTTTGGCAGTTGGGAGACAACCACTCAAACATTTCCACAAAAAAAACTTCACCTTAGGAATGACCGCCAAACCCCACACCCAATTCCATAAAGAAGATTCATCCGAAGAAGATGAAGGTTCCTCTCGGTTCTTAAGGGTACAGGCGAGAAGGTATCCCGATTTGACCGAATACGAATTACATTTACCATGAGGCCACAAAGGTCTATCTGGAGATCAAGATTAACCCCGAAATTTTCAGTGATCTTCCAAAGCTCGTCCCTGGGCAAGATTGCTTCCACCTTTTGCATGTCCCACGCTGGAGTATTATCTAACAGGAGCTCGTTGATCTTCATGTCGCCCCAAGGATCCTGCACTCTTGCAGCTTTAAAATTTCCTTTACCATCCGGTAGCCAAACATATTTGCCTATACGAATCATTTTCCCGTCTCCCACCCTCCACGCAATTCCCTTGACCAGCAAATCCCTCCCAACTAATAAGCTTCTCCAAACAAAAGATGGATTATGGGCTTGATTAGCCGTTGGGATGTCCGACCTGGGAAAATATCTAGCCTTAAGAGACCTGGCAAGGAGGGTTGAATCATTTTGAAGAATCCTCCACGATTGCTTAGCTAACATAGCTTGATTGAACAGGCTTAAGTCACGAAAACCTAAGCCCCCTTCACTTTTTGGTACACAAAGTTTATGCCAGCTTTTCCAGTGAATCCTCCTCTCGTCATTTTTCTGCCCCCAGAAGAAACTAGCAGCAAAACTGTTCAACCTTTGACAGATCTGGTCAGGAATGCAGAAACAGCTCATTAAATAAGTTGGTATGGATTGGAGGACTGATTTAATGAGAATCAACTTTCCGACTCCTAATAAGTATCGTCTTTTCCAATCTTTAGCTTTTTTCCTGATTCGATCCACCAAAAGTTGGAAAATCTCAATTTTTGACCGTCCCACCGAGCTGGGTATGCCGAGATATTTTCCTTGTTGGACCTCTTGCCTCACGCCTAACTGAACAACCAACTCGTGTTTCAAGGATTTCGGAACCCCTCCACTGAAAGATATGGTCGATTTGTCAAGATTAACTTTTTGCCCTGATGCCGCCTCATACCGATTCAGAATGGTTCGAACAGTCTCAATTTCTTTCCCACACGCTCTGCCGAAGATGATACAATCGTCCGCAAATAATAGATGGCTGATCTGTGGAGCCGTTCTGTACAAACGCGCTCCGTGAAGCAGATGAGTAGTTTCAGCTTTGCGCAAAAGTCCTGAGAGAGCTTCTGCACAAAAAAGAAATAAAAAGGGCGATAGTGGATCTCCTTGCCGTAGGCCTCGGCTTGGCTGAAAGGAATCACCTGGAAAACCATTCACAAGTACACGAAAAGAGACAGTAGAGACACATCTCATCAGTAATTCAACCAGAGAAGAATGGAAACCAAGCCGTCTCATCATAGCATCAAGAAAACTCCACTCAACACGATCATAAGCCTTTGCCATATCTAGTTTGAAAGCAAAACATCCTTTTGACTTAGCTTTATTAAGTTTCATCATATGGAAAACCTCAAAAGCCAGAAGGGCGTTATCAGTAATTTGCCGACCCGGGACGAAAGCAGACTGACTCTCATGAATAATATCGGGCAGACACACCTTAAGCCTATTAGTAATAACTTTGGAAACAAGTTTATAAATGACATTACAAAGACTTATGGGGCGAAAATCCGCAGGGAGAGTACACTTTTTCTTTTTAGGAATGAGGCAAATAAAAGTAGAGTTTAAGGGACCTGGATCAATCGCATTATTAAGAATTTTAAGCACCAGGGGAATAACATCATGCTTAGCACTAGACCAACAGGAGGAGTAAAAGATAGTAGGCATACCATCAGGCCCTGGGGCTTTGAGAGGGGGCATCTGTTTCAAAGCTCGAACAATCTCATCAGCCGTGTACGGTTTGGTGAGAGCATTATTCATATCATCTGACACAATGGGCTCGATGGAGTAGAGGACATCTTCGGGATTCTGATAAGGGCCAGCCGAGAAGAGTCCAAATAAGGAAATGTAGGCTATTAAATTGAGATTAGGGATGTAAACGAATCGAATCAAATCGAATATCAATGGATTCGATTCATATTCGTAAAAGTAATTGCATATTCGAATCGGTATTCGAATATCTTTCAAATCATATTTTACTATTCGTATTCGATTCGTATACTGATTCGCGAATACTCGAACCGAATCGAATATTCGTTTAATTCTTTCACTTACAATTTAAATCGAATATTCGACTCGAAAATTCCTACTATTTAGTTTAATTGGAATATATTCAATTCGTGATTTTAATAAAGAAAAATTCTAAAATAATACTCCCTCCGTCCCTAAAATAACTTCCTCTTTTTCCATTTTGGGACGTCCCCCAAATAACTTCCTCTTTTTTTCTTTCCATTTTTGGACACCTATCCCACCACTAATAATACTTTATTTATTCTTACTTTTCACTTTTCACCACTCCCAATACTAATTATATCACTTTTTCTCCACTATCAATACACTTTACAAATTTTCATTAAAACCCGTGCCGTCCCCAAAGAGGAAGCCATTTCAGGGACGGAGGGAGTATTTCAAATAATATGGAGATCACACACATTACATTTACTTAAAAATTCAATAATATATGTTAAAAAAATATCCGTATGTTTCAAAATCCAACTCCCAAATTATAATACAAACCTAATATTCAAAAGTTTCAATTATATATGCTAAAAAATATTCTTATGTTTCAAAATCCAACTCCCAAATTATAATAGAAACCTAATATTCAAAAGTTTGGATAGCATAAGTAAGCATTTGAATAAAAGAAGCATCAATAAAAGCTCTTTTATGACAATTAACACTTCAATAAATAGAAGTACGTCACAGCACTTCAATTAACTAGAATTATTTGAATAAATAAAGCAAGCATGCGAATGTTATCAACAACGCTATTATTGTAATTCACTTTTATTTTAATAAATAATACTATTTTTTATTTATTTTATTTTAAATCTATTTTATTATTTATTTTTTAGTATATATATATATCGAATATTTTTGAATATCGAATCGAATATCGTGATTCTCGAATCGTATTCGATAACTAAACAAATTACAAAAAGTATTTGTATTCGTATTTGACTCATAAAATTTCGTATTCGAATCGAATACTGAATCGAACTAAAATTATTTGATTCATTTACATCCCTAATTGAGATGGGAGAGTAGATAAATTTATTCACATTATAAAAAACTTTTGTTTTATAAAATTTGATTTGCCTATTATATTCCTCACTCACTTAATTGAAGGTCAATTGTGTAATTTAATATATTATACCATATAATAAATTTAAAAATATATTACGATTTATGTTTTACTCCCTCCGTCCACGAAATATTGCCCTACTTACCCATTTTTCCTTGTCTATAAAATAATGCACTACTCTGTTTTTTGTACGACTACACCCTTTTTCTTTCATTTATTTACCATCAATTGTCACTAATGGACTCACCTTACAACAGCTTATTTCATTTTATATCCTATTTTATTACACTTTATTACTAGTGGACCCACCACACAACACCTTTAATACTTTAGTCAACTACCTTTATCACTTTAGTCAACTACCATTATATTTCACTTTATCAGCTTTCTTAAAACATGTGCCGAACAGTAAATGGAGCAATACTTTGTGGACGGAGAGATTATATTTTAATAAGTATCTGAGTAATAGTATAGTATTTATTAGAACTCTTCATCCACATAATTTAATATAGTATTTTTATTCTATAAATTTAATAATTTAGAATTAAAATGAAAATTGTTTATTAATAATTTTATTAAAAATTTAATTTTGCTAGAATTCTTGAAATTAAAATTAATTAATAATTCATTATGTAAAGATGAAATTTATAAAATAAACATGAATTCCATATCAATCTTCCTTTTTGTCGTGTTTTTTTTTCTTATAATCACGATAAAATTATATGATTCTTTATTAATTAAAATTAATTTTTTATATTAAATTTATATGAGTTTTATAATATTATAATTTTTAAATTATCCAATAACTAATTAAAAATATATTAAAATGATAAAATATTACTTAGAAAATGAAGTGAAATATAACTTTATATATATAAAAAATTATTTATTAAAATAATTTTATTTTGTTTTGTAAAAAAAAAGTGTGACCATAAAATATGGAGGCATGCTGATGAACGGTTTGCAGCAACATTCATCATCATCACAAAAGCGTCGGCCGCGATTGCTGCAGCAGAGAGAGAGAGGAGAGCGTTGAAATGGGTCCTACACGTGAGGCACGTAACCATGGATTGGGCATTGATAAAGGGGCATGTGTGTCCCTAGCAAAGATATGGTTGTCCTCTTCAATCTCAATTCAACCTTTCTCCAATCTCCACCTCCACTATCAAATTGAAAGCAACGCCTCCAATAAATGACTGAGCTTGCGGCGCCGCCGTCGTTTCGGCCCGCCCTTATACCTGGCGGATTGTCTCGTTTCTACTCGGTGAGGCCAACTCTCAAATGCCAATACACTGTTGCTAAACAGCTGAGGCTGTTGAAGATACAAGCTCAAATCACCAATCCATCTACTTACTCTTCCAGAATTTCGACTGACGTCCCTCTCTCTGAAATTCCTGGGGTAAAGTAAACACACCTTCTTCTCTCTCTCTCTCTCTGAATTGATGAGTTTGATGAATTTTGAATTTTGAAATGGCAGGCTTCGTTTGATGATTATTTGGAAGATAAGCCCAGGGTTTTTAAGGCCATCTTTCCAGATAAGCGTAGGAGCCACCAAATCAATGAGGTGGTTTTCTTTCTCAATTTCTTTGTTATTTTGGTCACTTCTTCGTTTAATTTTGTGTTCCTTCATCACAGCTTTATGTAGAAAGAATCTAGGGTTTAAATTGGGGAAATGAGATAAATTATTACTTTCCTTGGATATCTAATTTGAAAGATTTTGATTGCTGCAAAGCATGCAAGTAGACAAAAAAAAAAAGAACTAGATGAAATACAGTTATTATCAATAATAGATAGGAGAGAAATTATCCCTCTAGCTTGAAATCTGATCTTTGATGCCCAAATCTATAGCATTGTAATTCAAATTTGGAAATTTAACTTGAAAACAAGAACAAAAAGGCCAGAGATGTAAAATTAGGCAATAGAAGCACAAAATCTCCCATAGGTTTGATTAGTTATGTGATCTCAACTTCCTCTTTTACAAGTCAAGAACTCAAAGCATCGAATAAACAAAGCATATTTAGGCTGAGTTCTTACTCAATCCGGTTCAGTTGGGAATACCTACTTCATAAGCATACAACTACTGCCTTCTCTGAAGCCTTGATAGTGTAGGGAGCTTTTTAGTTGTTAGCATCATTTAGTTACTTCCTCGACATTTCCAGATATTAGTAAAAACTAAAAAGCGAAAATCACACCCAAAATGCCAGTTTCATAGAGAATCCAGCTGCGTTGAATTATGCTAAATTCGATGAAGAACCCACATCAGCAGAACTCTTGAGAGATTCACAAATAGCAACACATAACCTGTACAATTTACTTCTTCTGTGTGTGTTGTGTGTGATATTCTGATTTTGTATTAGCTGCATACAGGAAGAGTGGAGGGTACAGATGCTACCAATAGAATTCCTATTTCTGACCGTGTCACCAGTAGTCGACATGAGACTAAGATGTAAATCTAGTGGGATTGGGTACCCACCCGGAGTTCCTTGCGATATTTCAAAAGTTATTGATCTTGAAATTGTAAGTAATCATATATACCCACCAGTCACCATTTCTGCCTCCAACTTCTTCTTAACGCCCGTCACAAGCCGTTACATGATGCAGGTTAGGTGTGAGCTGCAGGGGCTAGATGACATGATCAAGCCGTCCCAGTTCTCCCTTAGTGTGAAAGGGGTTCTCTATCCGGACAGACGTGGACCAAGAAGCAGGCTTAAAGGCCAACTGCAGATGAGCATAAGCTTCGACCTACCTCCGATGCTTTCATTGGTTCCTGAGGACATCAGACGAGATGTTGCAGAGTCGGTTAGACACCTCCACCTTTCCTGTTTTAGAAAGGCTCGAGCCGTGTAGGATATGCTTTTCCCTAAGTAATATGGTGAGATTATATGCTATTTGTATGTAGGTTTTGAAGAGATTGGTGGGGAACATGAAAGATAAAGTAAATGACAACTTGACTGCAGACTATAGTCAATTCAAGAGGGAAAGACCAAAGGCTTTTGCTTGATGAGACTGGACAAGTTTGAGGAGTCCAGAATTACTTGTAATAAGTCCATGGTATTTTGTAAATAAATTTGTCTTAATCAAGACTACACATACTCTAATGAAAATGCTCATATTTTTTGTGTTTTGAAAGTAGTGTGAAGTGAAGCCATTTCTTTCATGTTTTGAGTTCCATTTCATGATGTGGTTGGTTCACTTTCTAAAATATAGCTAAAAGAAGGAAAACAAATAATATTAAAATGACAAATTGTAAAAAAGTGGAGATGCGGGGGATCGAACCCCGTGCCTCTCGCATGCAAAGCGAGCGCTCTACCATTTGAGCTACATCCCCTTTTGTTGTAAGATTGTCTATTGTAATTTATATCTATAAAATTCAATAGGAAGTTGAATCAAACCATCGGATTTTATTGTGCAATAAATATAGTATAAATGAACGCAGTAACATTTAATTAAATAAAATAGTGAAATTACACAAACTCAATTTAGTTTCAACCTCTTTTATTGTACACAAATACTCATGTGCAACCGGTTGCACCGTGCAATTGGTTTTCAAAATGACACTACTTCATTCGGGAAATGACACTTGAACATTTTCGAATGAGAAACCAGTTGCACGGGAGAGTGCATCTTTATTGTATACGCGTAGCGAGAATCTAACGAGCTAATTCAACACTCTGATGTGGTTTGCGGGACAATTAAAAGTTTCTGAAAAATTTGAACCGTAAAGTATATTCAATCCTAGTATTTACTCCCAAGATTTTAATATTGACATGTAGAATGGAAATAAAATTGTATAATCTGATGTAGAATAACTCTGGTAAGTATTTAATTAATCACAAGGTTACATAAAAGAATAATTCTAAATTTACAGTTGCATATCAATATATTTATAATTGTTTGGAATATATTTATTTGAAATTGACAATATGATCTAAAAAAACTTTGAATTGCCACTTTAGAGTATCCGAGGAGCTTGATATTAGACTATTACCTTAATAAACTTGCACGGGTGGAAACACCACACAAACTTTTCTATCAGCCTATTGTTGTATTTTCTTTTTTTGAAACCATCAAGCTATTAATAAGAACTAGGAGTGTAAGCCTCCTTCTACGTACTCATGTCAATAGACGAATTTTATCAGAACTAATTCAAACCATTGATTATCCGATGAGCTATAAAGTAATAATTTTGATTTTGGTTCTAGACCCGACCCACTCAGACCTAAAACCTGATCGATCCAGATCCAATCCGACACATTTGTTCGGATCCGGTCCAACTCAGCCCGTAAACCTTTTTTTTTCGGTAATGATATTTTTAAAATAATTTCAAAAATATAAATAAGATTACAATAATATTTTCTTCCAAAATGAAAAGGTACATTAATTTAAACACTCTCAAATTAATATTCATCAAAGGAAAGCTAATTTCCACATCAAGTAGAGTTAGTAGACAAAATATGGAAGCAGAGAGCTATTCCGATCCTACATAGAAAAGCAACATCTTCTATATAAAGGTTTGCTCTTTTGCTGATTGTTCATTTCCTGCATTTACACAAATTCAAGAATGACAACTAATTAGACTTGACCTTAATAAAGAAATAGTTAACAAAAGTGCACATTACTACAATAGATATTACC
Source organism: Salvia miltiorrhiza (assembly GCF_028751815.1). Taxonomy (NCBI): domain Eukaryota; kingdom Viridiplantae; phylum Streptophyta; class Magnoliopsida; order Lamiales; family Lamiaceae; genus Salvia; species Salvia miltiorrhiza. The sequence continues at coordinate 41,249,133 of NC_080392.1, forward strand.
ATTTCACAACTCATTTTCATCGCCTTGATTGAGTGCACCTAAAGCTTCATTTTCATCGCCTTCACTTAGTGCACCTAAAGCTTCATCACGAGGGACTGTAATAATCCGCATTATAAACATATACACCAACAATTATAAAAACAAAATTTAAATTATAAATAAGTGTATAATGATATACTATTAAAAATGATACATACCTTTTTCTTTAATTGCTGGAATCCAATCATTAGCAACTATTAATGCCTCAATAGTATCCGGACTCAATTTAGAACGAGCCTTGTCTATGATACAACCACCAAGATTAAATGCTGACTCTAAGGGAACTGTGGTAGCTGGAATGGCCAATATATCACGTGCTATCTTTTGCAAAATAGGAAATCGACTAGCATTATAGCTCCACCACTTCAAAACATCAAACTTATCATCTTGATGAAGTATGGGTTCATTGAGATAGATTTCCAACTCTGACTGCTGCAAAGGTGAAGCATGAGATTCAACATACCACTGATTAAACTCCTTCAAAAGACTACTTTGTATCCCAGCCGACGAACTACTAGAAGCAATCCTACTGGATGGTACGCCACTACCACCATAAAGGACATAAAGATCTTTCAATTGATTTTGAACCATGCTTATATGGTGAACAGCAGCATCCTCACCATAAATTTTTGTGTAGAGGTACTTGACAATATAGATCTTACATCTAGGATCAAATACCACTGCAACAGCCAATACCAAATTGCACTCCTCCCAATACTTAAGAAATTTATACTTCATCGAAGTACACATTTTCCTAAGACACTCATGCTCACTTTTTTCCCATTGGATCAACTTTAAATGAATATCACAAACACTTGGGAAGAATACATTTGAAGTTGGATACTTACTACCACTGAAGATATGGGTAACTTCATAAAAGGTCCTCAAACACTCGACAATAATTGTAGCAGCATCCCATTCTTGTGCCAATGGATTGTAAAAATATCCCTGATCAATCTGTCCTAATCGAACAAATGCATCCCTCAAAGACAGTGCCGTTTCGAGTAACTCAAAGGTTGAGTCCCATCTACTTGGCACATCATTAGCCAATGCCCTTTTATCTTGGAGCTTGCATTGTTGTTTAGCTCTTTCAAATTTTTGCATTGCAGATGGAGTTCTTTCCAAGTATCTCACAGTTTTACGAATATAATCTAAGAAATTTCTAATTTCACTAAGTCCATCTTGTGCAATCAAGTTTAAGATGTGTGCACTACAACACAAATGTAACAAAGCTCCAGATGAAGGAATCAATGAATCAGAAACAAGCCAATACTTAAGCTTACGAATCATGTAAGAATCAGCAATAGCATTGTCAACAACAATTGAACTCAACTTGTTACCTAGATTCCACTCTATGATCCAATCTTTCATGAAGTTAAACAACTTTTCTATATCATGTGGATACTCAAGCAACTTAAATGCAAGAACTTTTTTGTGCAATTCCCAAGAATCATTTATGAAATGAGCAGTTATACAACAATAAGCTTTACTAGAATGCTCAGAAGTCCAAATATTTGTCGTTAAAGACACTTTGCAACTGAGATTATCTAATAAACTGTTGATCTTCACTTTTTCTTCCTCATAGATACCAATAACATCATTACTAATGGTATTACTAGAGGGTAACTTAAAATCAGGGTTCAAACCATTCAAAAACGCTTCAAAATAATCATGTTCACCTATATTGAATGGATAATTGTGTTTTATACACGCCATTGCCAAATCCCTTCTACTTTTCAACTGATCAAACTTATACTCACTTCTTGGACTTCTGTAACAACTTATATAAGTATCGTTAAGAGTCTTAAGACTGAACTTTGGACAAGGGCCTCTAAGCTGCTTATCTAAGCACGCCACTGCCAAATCCCTTCTATTTTTCAACTGATCAGACTTATACTCACTTCTTGGACTAAGCTGCTTATCTAAGCACGCCACTGCCAAATCCCTTCTATTTTTCAACTGATCAGACTTATACTCACTTCTTGGACTTCTGTAACAACTTATATAAGTATCGTTAAGACTGAACTTTGGACAACGGCCTCTAAGGTGCTTATCTAAGCTCGAAGTCCCTGAAGTGCATCTCCAATTAAATTTCTTATTACAGTAATTGCAGTTTGCACCTTTGAACACTCCCTTACTAGCTTCAATTTTTGTAAAATGATTCCAAACCTGTGAAACTTTTCTTTTCATGCCTCTAGACTTATTCAATGTCGTTGTAGTGGGACTGCCCATATGTGGTTCTTTATTAACGGCATCAGTTTCCACAGGTGCTGCAGATTGAGAACCTTCACCATTTTGAGACATTTCTTACTAGCAAATCTAAAAAAAAAAAAACAAGTCAATTACAAAATTATAGATATCACAACTGATGGTGATATTCACAAAAAAAAAAAAAAATACTTTCAAATTTCAAATAAGATCCGACATCCTAGACTTATCGATTGCAATAGTTGAATTGCTACCAAGAAATTTCCAATAGAAATGCCCGTGAGAATCAAATCTCGTATGAAAACTAGTGTACAATCAATATTAATTACTAGCAAATTACTCAAAAATAGCTAGCAACACTCCCTACTGCTAAATTGGTACAGATCTTTTGATATAAGAATAAAATAAACCAAATAGTGAAAACAAAATCATGTAATGAATGAAGCTCCCACCAACTACGAATAACCAAAATTACAGGCCCAGATTAATCTAACCTTGTTTTTGACGGAGCAAAAGAGCATTGGAAGTAGGCTCTTGGACAAGGGATTCAACACATCAATGTTGCTGCTCTCTGCCTTACTCTTTCTTGATGCAGCATTGCTGTTTTCGACTCCATTAACGTTCTTGCTTGCCAACTGGTTTCTCAGCTCAATGTACGCGGCGGAAGCGAGAATCTGATTTCAACCAGATTTGGGTTTGGATATTTTTGGGCTTTTTGGATTTGGGTAAGGGCTATTCTCTAGCCCATGGGTGCATCTTCTTATTTTAACATATGCTATTCTTTTTTACATAGCCGCTGCAAATAATAACTTAATTACCATAATTCTAAATTTTTGAGAAAACAAACATGTTAAAAAATATAGCCTCAAAGTAATTACATTGCAAAATTTGTTCCAACGCTATGGCCTATGGCTCCCATCGAAATCTGTCTGCCTTTTAAGCTCAGCGTAAACTCTAAAATTTGGGGCTATTATTTGGAATTTATTTTGAGAGTTATAGAGATAAATATCTATATTTTATAATTATTTGAATTAAACTTTTAAATAAGAGGTTATAAAAAGTAAAATGAGAGGTGTGTTTAAATATGTACTTTGATTATGAGTAGGGATGGCAGTGGATTTTGGACCCGGTCCAGATCCGTGAATTCAGATCTGTTTTTCAGGGTCTAGATCTCAATTTTGTTGACCCGATGAATCTAGATCCAGATCTGGATCTCAATTTTTAAAAGAAATCTGGATCTGAATCTTGAAATTTCAGATCCGAATCCTATCCAGATCCGACCCGTGGATCCATTTTATTTAATATATATTTTATATTTATTTTATTAATAATATTAATTTATTAAAAATTAAAAACAATACACTATGTAGACTTTTTTTCTTAGGAAATGTAATTTGGAAGACTTGTTATCATTTACTTGAGCGTTGATATTTGTTTATTTTGAATTTTTAGTGACTTATTTTTCTATGTTGAGACTTTGTATTGCATGAATATGTTTTGTGCATTATTTTTTTATGATGGAAACTAAATGTTGTTGATTTTGTGACTTTTTTTAAAAAATTTAATTTAAAAACAGTAGATTCATGGATCTGGACCCGCAGATCTGGATCTAGATCCCAAATTTTCAGATCCGTTAAATCTGGGACGGATCTGGATCCCATAAATTAAAACAGATCTGGATCTGGTATTGATGAGATCCGGTCTAGATCCAGCCCATTGCCATCCCTAATTCTAAGAGCTATAGGGATAAATATGTATATTTCATTAGTCATTCAATGGTCCAGGTCCAATTAGTAATGTGTCGGTTCTGGATTTGGAACCGTAACAATTTTAACGGTTTCGATTCAGGTAAAATCCGCTCATTAACATCCCTACTTATACGTGCAACATGCGCCATCTGAATCAAATCCGATATACTATCTGATTTCCTTTTTTCTGAAAAGATGGAAAAGATGATGTCATTTATATAGACGATCAATACAAAAATGACACTAGTTGTCACCAATAATCAGAACAAGAACAAGAACCATTTTTGAAAGTGTGGAAACGGTTTCGATCTCTAATAGTAATCACCCTATCATAAATCTTGGAGACCATCTTCATCGCAGAATGGCAATCTCCACAAATTCTCAAGTTCTTGAAAATACAAAGAGGCGTACCAGCTTTGGTGCTCATCAGCCCAAAACACACCGCCAATTTCTCACTGTGACACAGCAATGCTCGCTCCTTCTCTTCGTCTTCGTCTCCACCGCCACCGTGCGCGATTTGGGAGCTTGTATCCGCTACATAACCACCCATTTTCAATCTCCCTATCACCTCTTCCAGCTTCATATACACCTCCTTCATCCTCGGATGATCCCTCTCCCCTGCAGCAAACAGGTGAATCTGTCCATCCACATACATTGTGCTCATCCCGGGCACTTTTCTGATCCCTCTCTGCCTCAGATCCTTCCGGAAGGCATCAGCTCTGGCCGTCTTCCCCGACAAAGCATACATGTTTGAGAGCAGGACGTGGTGCTCCGTGCTGTGTGGATACATTCGGGTGAGATCTTTGAGAAGTCTCTCTGCCACGTCGTGTGCCCTGTGCACGCTGCAGGCGCCTAACAAGGACCCCAACACAACCTCGTTCGGCCTCATTGGCATGCCCCGTATCACGGCCTCTGCTTCCTGCAGACGCCCTGATCGCCCCAAGAGATCCACCATGCACGCGTAGTTCTCCATCGATGGCCTAAGCTCATACATGCCTTCAAGCGTGTGGAACAATCTCCGGCCCTCGTCAACCAGCCCCGAGTGGCTGCAAGCGGCTAAAACAGCTGTGAAAGTCACATCATTCGGTTTCATCTGTTCCAGCATCTGATCGAACATGGTGAGAACCTTAGCGCCCTTCCCGTGCATCGCCAACCCACCCAGCATCGCGTTCCATGTCACCACGTTCTTCGTCTCCATAGACTCGAAGACTCGAACAGCAGTGTCGATACGGCCACATTTTGCATACATGTCGAGCAGAGCTGTGCCAAATTTGACATCCGTTGATGCGTCCGTTGTCGCCCTGAGGGCGTACGAGTGCAGCCATCTACCCATCGCAACGCTCCCCGATTGTGTGCAAGACGATAATATGGAGCAAAGGGAAGAACTCGAATCCAAGCGGAGTCCATAACTGAACACCATTTCAGCAAGAAGATCAAACGCCTCCCTAATTAGCCCATTCTCGACGTGCCTTGCGATCATTATGGTCCAAGCAATCTCATTTCTCTCAGGCATTTCATCAAACAGTTTCTTCCCTTTCTCCAACCCTTCCCATTTCGTCACACCCCACAAAAGCACAGTCCACGAAACCACATTTCTTTCAGGCGTTTCATCGAACATCTTCCTCGCATCATCCATTAGCCCGCATTTCACATACATATCCATCGCAGCGTTCCGCGCTTTGACGGAGAAATCCAAACCCATCTTCATCATGCAAGCATGCCCTTGGATCCCGAACACACTGTTCCCCACCTTAGTGCAAGTACCGAACAACGAAACCATCGCGATGTCGTCGATCCGAACGCCCTGTCTCCGCATCGCAACGAACAAGGTCAGCGCATCCAGCGCCGCGCCGCCGTGGCTGCAACACTCAATGAGCGTGGTCCAGTCTACGGCGTCTTTAAACGTCAGAGGAATTTCGTCGAACACCTTGCGTGCAGACGATAAATCTCCAGAGGCAGCGTACATTTGCATGACGACGTTGCCGACGAATAGTTGGGGGAGGGTGAGGAGGCCCGTAGTGACGGCGGCGGCGTGCAGCTTGTGGCCGCCAGCAATATCTGAGCGTTGAGCGCATGATCTTATGAGGCCCCTGCAATGGCGAGCCAGTGCAGAGGCGGTGGTGGGCGGAATTGGCCATCTCATCAGAAAATGAAAAATATGAAAAAATTTACTGCAAATTTGTGATGAAGAAAGAGTGAAATTGGTTGTCACGTCTTAATCTTACCGCTTGTCATTGAGTGCCTAACTAATTATTTTAAGTTCGATTATGTATTCTATTTGTAGCAGTCATACAAAGATGAAAATAATACTATTGATGATTAAATTTTGTGACAAATAGCATGCATAAGATAACGACATAGAATACTTAAATCCAACTATATATTTATTTAAAGGGGTTATTGCCCCTAAATACACAAACTATGACCAAATTCTAGTTTATAACACCACCTTTAGATTTTGCCCCATAATACATAACCTTTCAATTTTTTCTAGAATTTCCCATGGCCAAAGTTTGGAATATTCAAAAATGACCCCATTATAAAATTCTTTGTACTTTGACCCCTAAAACTTTTGGTTTTTGACTAAAAGACAATTTATACCTAAAACATGTATAAGATTGGGCTTAAATGGTATATCGGCTGGAAACTTTCCTCGTGCCCGATAGATTACTTTGTAATCTGGGTCTGGACTGTGAGACAACGCCACGTACTTTTAAGCAAAAAACAGTTTAAAAGATCCTTGTATAAAATGGTATCAGAGCGGATTTTTATAGAGGAATTATGTAATTTTTAATTTATTTTATAATTAACCTATGTGGGAGGAGACTCCACTTAAAACTATGGATCAGGACGATTGTCCGAGATGTGTACGATACAGGAATTCTCTCCAAAATTTGGAGGAAGAAACCAGCCGCCTAATAGGCGACCTCAACTGGAACAATCGAGTCCTCGTTACCAATTTACGACGAGGAGGAGATATCGAGTTTATTCGTGAAATTATCGCGAGTATCCAATTCTACCATGAGAACCTCATGAGATTCGCCGCAACCAGAACGGCGATTGAACAAGCCAGAGACGAGGCCCATCAGTCACACGATTGATGGAACCAAAAAACAAGGCATGAGTAGCTTATCCAAGCTATCACAAGATCGAGCTAGACTCTTCCGAGAATGTCAACTTGCGGGAGATTCAAAAGACGGTGGAGTATTACGGCAACAAGCTGTATGAGCTACCAATGGAGATGAGCAAAATATCACTCAAACAAGAGGAAATACTAACCCTCTTGCGTGATATCCAGAAAAGAGTGGAGGAGATCGAAAGGAGAAAACCATGTTCCGGAAAAATTCGGAATCAATGGTCGAAGGACCCAACGTATCTACCACTATTTGATGCAGCACCCAAGGAATTGCAGCCGAAGGACATAATCCGAATCATGAAAGGCAAATATCATGAATAGCCTTGACAGAATCGGATTAGAAGATCTACAGGAGTTAGCAGAATCTTTTGCTAACCTCAATATGGTTGATCTAAAGATGAACCAATGAGATGAGGTGCCCAAAACCGAGCCTCAAGAAGGAGAACCATCAAAGAAGGGACCAGCTCAAGAAGAAACGAGCCAGTTCCAACGAACCAAACGGCGGAGGCCTCGGATGCAGGATACTCCTGTAGGAAAGGTCACCTTAGAACCAATCCATCCATATGGATTGATTCTCAACCTCGACGAAGCCAGTTTCAAAGAATGGGAGGGTCTCATCGACGAATGGGCTTCATCATTAAAAGTCGTGATTGCCACAATTGATTACGACAAAAAAGAATTTGCCAGAATCTTCGAAGCTAGCTTAGCAGGCATGGCAAAACAATACTGGGATAAAATTGATGTCCCAGCAAGGGAAGAGATGTTCAGTAGCACGTCAATCTATGAAATCATTGATGTAACTACTAAACAGATAAAAATCCATTTCTTGGGAATGGGGTTTTTCGAAGGATCCGCAGAGGAGAAACGCAAGAAATATCAACAGGCACTTTACAATCTAAGATTGATGGTGCTAGAGCCAAAAGCTCTCGATGAATTTCTGCGACTGTACACCCTATATGTCCATATGGGGGTGGTTGAAGAACAGAAGGCCATGGACCTCTATTTTCCAAAGTTTCCAAGTCCATGGAGGGAAATGCTCATCAATGAGTATGTATCACCAGGAGGATATCCACTTGATAGCGCTTCAAGAAGGATGTCGTATGTCCACAAGAAGTTGTCCGAATGGTGTCAAAAGGCAGCAGATCAGAGGAATCTCAAGAGATTGAGGAGACTCAATAAGAAATCCCCATTGATGTGCGACAACATTGATCTTCCAACAGAGATTGGTGCTGAATTGTTATATCAAAGGAGGAGCCGAAAGAAACATAGGTATCAACCCTATGAAAGAAAGTCTAGAAGAAGTTCTTGGAAGCCAAGGACTATGTGGACCAGACAAAAGGCACGCTCCTACAAATCAGGCCAACGGAGCGGACCATCAAGAAACCGATTCTCAAATCAAAAGAGAATCCCGGCGAGGAAAACTTTCAGGCGTACTCAGGCCAAAGCAAATGAAAGTTTCAAAGATTGCAACTGCTGGTCGTGTGGTGCAAAGGGGCATATCTCTACCAATTGCCCCGACAACGAGAAGAAAGGGATAAAAAGATTCGAATCCACACAGGATATCGAAGATGCTATCTTTTACCAGAATCTGATACCCGTGTATCAGTTTGAAGATATATCCTCAGATGAGAGCATATATGAGCAGGAAGAAGTCTTTAGTTCTGAAAATTCAGAAATGACCGATGGATCAACCGGAGACGAGTCAGACTAAAGAAGAACACGAGGTCCACCACATCCAGAAGGAGGATCAGAATGGATTCACTAGCCATTTTCTGATTCCACAGGAAGAAGTGGTGAAGAAGCTCGTGAAAAAACTCAAGAGGGAAACCGAAGAGGTACAAACATACCAAGGGTTTTCCAATGGGAGATTGAATCGAGTTTTACATAGCTTGATTCCAACCAAAAGGAAGCATCATGTCTATTTTGGCGTTACAAGCCAAGAAATGGCGCTTCCAATTGAGATTACAAGTAATCAGGTGGAAATCCAGTTGGTTCCTGCCGAAGATATTAAGCAGGATCTCAAGAAAATGAAGCCAGAAGTCGCAAGTACGATGAAATGGATTCATATTGGAGCAATTCAATTAGTAATCAAATCCTCCCTCTTCCCAGGGACAGACCAACCAATTGACGTTGCACTTTGCGACAAGAGGATCAGAGATGCCAGAGAATCAATTCTTGGAGCTTTTTCGGGCAATCTCTATGCCAAGAAGATTATAACCGAGTTCTATCCACAAATCGCTTATAATCTGCAGGATTCATCCTTCAGCTAAGCCCTGACTCTCTATCAGGACTACAAGAAGAAGGAATTTATGACGGATGGAAATAGGCCATACTCACTGACTTATCAAGTCTCGTATGCCTTATCAAATTCCCATCACACGGAATTATTTCTGGGAAAAGAATATATTGAAATTCCAGAAATATTCAAGGAGGTTGCCAAGGCAGTCAATCCAAACCGAGTGGAGATTTCTCAGATAAGAGAAATCGACATCGATATTGGAGATAAGCCGGTGCTTAGCCATACCCAGAGTCTCAGACTAGGAGCACCAAGTCTATCATTTCAAGGAAATAGGCTAACTTCAGGGCCTATAACAAGGAGTTTCTCTCAGTCTTATGAGAGAAGGACGATCCAGGAAACACCAGCCCCGGACATAAGAATCAAGCTCAAATGTCCCGAAGGATGGAGACAAGTTTCCACAAGATTTGATACAACAAACAAGGAAAACAAGTTTCCTTGTAGTTCGTTGTATTATTTGGCGAATCCAGGAGACAACCGATACATCGAAACTCTGGAGGTTGGAGGCTTCGAAATCCAGACCGAAGGCCAAGCCGGACAAGAAGCAGACGTCCTGATCTTAGGACGAGATTTCCTTGACAAATATAAACCATGGTCATGGAAATCAGGAGGAATGGAGGTCACAATTGGACGCCAAAGATTGATGATCCAATGACAAGTCCATTCTCGATATACATCTCTGTAGGGATGTTGTATGAGAAATTCAAAGCAGAGTATTTTGCTGCTTACGTGGATTCAGGAGCAGGAATCTGTACAGCAAAACGAGGAGTCTTTCCAGCAGAAGTGGAAGAAGATCTACCTCGAATTGCAGGAAGGAATTTCTCCAAAAAGATCCTACTTCTATCAAAGGGAGTAAAACAAACGGAAATATTGATCGGCGGAGCAGGACAGACACCTTGGTACAAGGTCAAGACTCCACCAATTTATTTCCATGATACCGGAGCAGATATATTATTTGGAAATAATTTTCTGCAAAGCTTTAAGCGGTACATACAAGACAATGAAGCCAGGAGGCTAGTGTTCACAACCAATTGTGATCATAAGATCATTGTGCAAAGGCTCAATGGAGCTTTTCATCGCTCAATGCCAATCAAATTTCGCAGCAAGCGTGGTGATGATGGCAGACTCCGGAGACCCCAAATGAAGGATCAAATGAGATTCGGAGAAGTTTTGCTCAAATGCAGAACTGAGGGATTCCCAGATCTCTCCGAGGAAGAAACTCAAATCCTCAAAGTATCCCTGATATCACACAAAGATATCAAGGAAGAAGAACAGGTGTCCATTGCCGACGTCAAAAGGAGAATCCAGAAGTGTTACCACGAGGATCCTTTGGCATGGTGGGACAAGAACCAACTCAGAGCAACCTTGAAGGTTAAAACTGGAAAGGAGCATGAGTTCGTTAGGTTCAGACCTATCCTGATGAACCCTCGAGATCAACAGGATATGATGAGTATAATCAAGGAACACCTTGATTTGAAATTAATCGAAGAAGGAAGATCACCCTACAGCAATCCTGGATTTCTGGTGAGAAATCATGGGGAGATCAAGCGAGGAAAGCCAAGATTGGTCATTAATTATAAAGGGATTAATGGCATTCTTGAGTTTGACGGATACTTCATCCCAAGTAGAGAACACCTCATCAACTGCATCAGAAGTGCAAGGGTATTCTCAAAGTTCGATTGCAAATCAAGCTTCTACCAGATTCGCATGGAAGAAGGGAATAAGAAGTTTACAACCTTCTCAACTCCACAAGGACATTATGTCTGGAATGTCATGCCAATGGGGCTAGCCAACGCGCCTCAGATATTCCAAAGAAAGATGGATAATCTCTTCAAGGATTATTCCTCGTTTATGTTTGTTTATATTGATGATATTCTCATTGCATCAAAAAACATTCATGAACATGTCAGGCATCTGGAGATCTTTGCGGATGTTTGCCAACAAGGACTAGTGCTGTCTGAAAAGAAGGCAGTCATAGCCACCCAGAAGATGGAGTTTCTGGGAATTGAGATCGATGAATCTGGGATAATTCTACAAGATCATATTGTGGAAAAAGTCCAGGGATTTCCGGAGGATCTCAAGGAGAAAAAGCAGCTCCAAAGCTTTCTCGGAGTTGTCAATTTTGCAGGGATGTTTATCAAAAACCTTGCAGAACACAGAAAGGTTTTCAGTCCACTACTGAAGAAAGATGTTCCATTCATATGGAAGGAGGAGCATCGAGAGGGTATGAAGAAGTTGAAAGAGATTTGCAAAAATCTCCCGAAGCTTTCAAAACCACAAGACGAGGATGACTTGGTCCTCTACACTGACGCGAGTGATTTCTGGTGGGCAGCTGTACTTGCCAAGATCACCCCTTTTGGAGAAGAACCTTGCAGATATTGTAGTGGCCTTTTCTCCGACGACGAAGCTGTGCGATGGCACATCAACGAGAAGGAATTCTTTGCAGTGCGAAAGGCGTTTAAAAAATGGCCGCTTTTCTTACTTGCTAAAAAATTCGTTTTGAAAGTAGATAACACTAACGTTAAAGCTTTCTTAACCAAAAAGATAGAATCTAAACCTGAAAAGGCTAGATTGCTTAGATGGCAAGCAGAATGCCAATATTATGATTATGATATTGTCATCTTGAAATCTGATCAAAATGTTCTTGCAGATTTCCTTACAAGGGATGGAGCTCCCTGAGGTGGAGGCCATCGAGGCACAACAGGCGCAGCTCTTTGAAAGTTTAGAGTTGCTACAACAAGAATGGCAAAAGTGTGTTCTACACACCAAACAAGCAGGGAAGATACAAGCGGCTAATGAAGCTAAAGTATCTAACCAAATCGATGCATGCTTCATGAAGATGTTCAATCTTCAAGAAGTAATCAACAAGCCGCTCTTGCGCGCTATCCGAGATAATCGGATTAAAGCAATGCTTTCCGTACAGGGCGGATTACCTGTAGCAGGGGATTCAAGTACCCCTAGCCCAAGTCCTGAGGCGATGGTTTCACAGCCGGACCCTCGAGGAAAAGATGTTGTTAAGGGGTCACACCCTGAATCAACATGTCAACCCTCCACCTCTGGGGTAAAAGAGGAAGAGATCAATCTTAGGCCCATGACAGGCCAAGTTAAGGTTGATACTGATTTTATTGATATTTCTCCTTCTTGGCAGATGTATCAAGACAGGTGGGAGAAACTTCTCACAAGAAAGGGCATTAATCCGGGAAATTGCCGGGTTGATGTTGCAGGAAAATATCCTCGAGTTTGGACAACCCCAGGAACCAATCCAAACGACGTCAAGGAATGGTATGAGTTCGGGGCGTTAGCCTCAGTTTATACCACCTCTCCAGCCTTCACCGAAATCAAGGGTCTACCCAAATGGATCCAGAAAACGGTGTTTGATGCATGGGAGAACAATGAGTCCCTCAAACGGGGAGATGTTCTGGAATTGTACTTTTTTAGTGCAGCACCGGAGCCAGTTGGAAAAGGAATCCGTGAAGCTTTCCACTTCATCAAGCTTCGGAGACCTGACACGGGAGCTCTGAACCGAATCAAAGTTCCCGACTTCCAGGCCGCAATCGTCTCAACATTCAAGGAGGATCAAATCTCCACTAGACGAGCATGGGGTCTATGGGTCTGTCTCACAGAGATGGACAAAATGAAGTCCAGATTCAAGTTCTACCAAAGCTCGGATCTGGGAACGTTCCTGGTCAACACCATGACAGGAACAACGACCCCTTTTGCCGAAAAATCTTTTGAAAATAAACGGCAAATGTTGTGGGAAAACAAGATAGCGGGGAGCAAGGAGACTCGTCGCAAATTTTGCAATATGGCTCATCTGGGCCATTGGATCGAGAAAATCTGCGATCAATGCTCATCGCAGAAGGAGCCGGAATTCGGCAAAGGATTCTTCCCAAAGCCTGACAGAAGGAGGTTCCGGTCTGATGAACATGATGAGCATCAGACTCCAAAGGGAAGAACACCTCGGGCACCAAAAAAGTAAGGTGGCCGACAAAGCAAAGTGAATCATGTGATTCACAGCAAGGATCGCACCCACAAAAGAAACGACAAAAGTGGGTGGAATGACAGAAGGACCACTCACCAAACGCTCCAGGACAAACGTGAGTGGAAGGGAAAAGCAGCCGGCCCCTACCAGCATTATCACAAAACGATAAAGCAAGGGTCCAGCACCATGTGATAACACTAACAAGTGTCGGCAATCAAGGCCGACAAAAGAAGGTGGATGTCATATTCAAGATAGCTGGCCACGAAGATGGAATCCGAGGCCAACAACCGAGCAATTATAGAGGGGATCAAACCTCTATATAAACCCAAGTTCTGGAGAGAAGAAGGCATCCGGAATTCACAACACATTTTCACAAGCACTTTTTCTCTCTAAATTATCTTTGTAATCTTTTTATTTGGTTTCCAAAGTTTTTTTTTTTTCGTTTTAGTTTTAATTCCTTTTTATTTTATGTACACAAGTATTAGCTACTATGAGTAGCTAAACAAGTTTGTCTCCTTCCTTGGGGAGTATTTTATGAAATAAATTAATTATTATATAATTCCTCTATAAACGCTTAGTTTTTGTCCAACTATTCCGGTTGAGTAAAAATTTATCTTTTATTTTTCCAACAAAGTATTAAGTCGACACTTAGTGAAGGAGGAAGGTTGCAACCATCTCTTGCGAGTGTGTGGTTGGTGCGTGCTAGGTGGGCAGACGAGCCGTAAAACGCAACAAAACTGACTCCTGAAGAAGACCAGTCGACAAAGGTATAATGTTGGTTTAAATTTAAGATTTATTTCGAAGTGTTACGGAAGCATGTTGGGCCTGATTAATTGTTAAACTGTTTTAGAAATCATAATAAGGGTATTTTGTCTTGGTTCATAATATGTTGGGGTTATTCTGCAATTTTGATTATTTTGGGGTAGTTTTAGAATTTTCAGAAAATGGTCATGGGAAGAACTAGAAGAATCATAAAAGTGGTGTATTATGGAGCAAAAACTAAAGGTGATGTTACATTCTAGAAAATTGGGAAAGTTGATGTATTTATTGGCCAATACCCCTTATTTAAACATGCATAAAAAATTACTATGAGACAGCACCCTAGTATAGCCAAAACCTTTTAATCATAGGAAATTCTAGCCGTACAAATAAAAATATGGAAATAATAGCTTTTCTAACTAAAATACTCTTTTAGTGTGTAAGAGTATAAAATATACTATTTACACACTTTTTAGAAGAGAAAAAATGTGCAACAAATACACTGTTACATACTCCCTCCGTCCTAGCTTTTAGTATCCAACTTTCCTTTTTTGATCGTCTTATATTTTGGTATTCATTTCTATTTTTAGTAAAAGTAGGTAGGACCCTTACTCCACTTTAATTATTTTAACTCTCACATAAAATATGGGACTATTATTCTACTCACACTTTTGCGTTATTACACACTTTTGCGAAAAAGTGTGTAACAGTGTAAATACACTATTACGCGATTTTCGTGATTATTACACGATTTTTGAAAAAGTGTATAACAATGTATTTTACAATATTACACACTTTTACTATTTAGGGTAAAATTGTACATTTACGTTAAAAAATGCTAGTTTTTCTATATTTTTATTTGGGTGGCCATTTTTTTATTTTCTTATACAAGAAGGTCTAATCCCTAATTGAGCCCATTAACTCAAAAGATTAATTGCCCTGTAAGAGAGAGAGTAGCATTAGTCCTACTATTAAATATAGGGTGGCTCTGAAAATCTGCTGCAAACTCAACCATCTATCTTATTTGAGTTAATCAAAGCCCAATGTAATGGTATATTTAAGCTCTAGTATGTTATAGTACAAACAGTAGCAAGTAATACGCTCTAAGGATACACTGCTGCAAAAAAAAATCAACCATATTCATATATCATTACTCCTCCAAAACATGGGCAATAGAGCCACCCAATTGATGCTCTTTACCCTTACTACAAACCTAGCAACGGAGACCCCGAATGTTAGAAGATCCGATATCTGCAGCTCGAACGAAGCATAGGGCTTGCGATTTCTGTATCTCTGGGATTTTCAACTTCTTCTCCGGATGAATGAATAAATTACCAACCTCAAGCTGCAGTTTCATTTGGTGGAACGAGCACACTTCCATCGGGGAGCGGGCTGCAGTTAGCCTTGGCGTGGTTCTCTTTCAACTTCTCTACTTCTTCGCTGGGGAAAACTTCTAACTGCAAAGATGGCGCTATGTTGTTCACATGCAACCAAGTCAGTTGCCAAAAGCTGTCTCCTCCAACAGGATCACAAGGTACAAGAATTCCATTTGTCTTCATCACTAGCAGGGTGTTCTTTAGAAGCTCCGGAACTAATTCGTGTATCTTTTCACTCCTTTTCCCTCTGAATCTCAGCTTCATGTGTTTTTCCATACAACCAAGCACCTTTAGCCAAAGTTGGCAGAACGAAGTTGTCTGGGATAGATCGATCAGGGCTTGTAAAAAGGCTTTCGACAAGAGTTTGAGGGACAATATCATTGATCCTTCCATGCTTCGATACTCCTTGGCAGATTGTTGTTGAGCCATTTCTGGTAGTTCATCGAGCAATGTGAAGATAACAAGATCAAAACATTGCAGCCACAGTTCGGTTGGTATAGAGATACCGTCCACTCCCGTTAAGCATCTTTGTAACAACACGATGGCATGATTTCTAACCTCTTCTCTCTGATCTACACAAACTTTTCTCAAACCCTGGACAAGCCTCATCCACATTTCAAGAATATCCTGAGACATCTTAACTGCAGTCTCCTCACCAACTGCTTCCTTAGTCTGGTAAAACCACGTTACCAGACAAACAACTGAACCAGACATCAGGTCCAAAGATTTCACAGACCGATCAACATTGCCTACTCGAGACTCAGCAAACTGCCTGGCAGCATTCACGCAAAGCACGTAATTAGCTGGTGACAAGTGGGCCCCCTCAGACATGATATAAGACAGAGTCTCAAACCCTGATTCAGCTGCCTCAGGATGCCGAGCCGTGATTGAAACTAAGGATATGATTGTCCGCCAACCCATATGAGATCTTATCTGCATCGCATTTGCTTTCACAAGATGCATAACCTCCTGTGTAATTTGCTCGCAATAAGCATCAGCTACCCGAGCATCAAGTTTCAATACTAGTTGCAGAGACTTGAGAAGCTCATCAGTAAGGTTTTCCTTGTAAGGAAGCAATCGCTGGCATATGCGAAGGAGCCCAAAGACAGCCTTCTCTACAAGAGTACAAGGCATTACAGTTGATTGAACAACATTTGCTATGTGCTCATATACATTTTGCCATAGAAGCATGATCCTATCCCGATTGTTTAGAGTGATTGCAATTAGCAACTCTAGACAGAAAACAGCTGTGTCTTCATCTTCTGAAGAGCTATTCCCTTTGAGAGGACGTCCTGCAGACATGACAAGAGCCCGGACAAGCTGTGATAATGATTCTGCTTGCAGAAACTTACTCTCAGCAAAAATGCTATCAATGTGACAATTTTGTATTGTCTGCAGAGTACGCTGACGAGCAGCAAGCTGTTCTTCTGAGGGTTGTGGTGCAGGTTCTTCTGCATCAAGAGATAACAACAGGCTAAACCGGCTCATAAGCCCAGATGATTTCCTAGGAATTGTTGCTGGCACCTGAGCTACAGGTGAATAAGTAGCTGATGTTTTCACTTGACCATTATCAGTAGATGACTCCAACTCGTCAGTAGCATCACTTGCAAGACGTGCAGGAAGAAGGCCTATTTTATGCAAACTCAAGATGCAGTCCAGTATATTTCTCCAGCCTGATCGAATGCTGTCACTGTAACGGTTTGCAATGGTAAAAACTGCTACAGTTGCCATCTTAGCTTTTATGTCATCCGCAAAATAAAGAATTGATTTCTCATTGAAAGACGGACTCAACAAGGTTGTAAACTTGCAAAGAGAGATAACCAAATCGTCCAATACTTCACCCAAATTATATGAAGCTGAAAGCTTAGCTATGGCCAAGAATCCATCAATGCATGACTGTGAAACATCTTCATCCTCTGCATGATCAAGCACTACAGATATGGCAGCAATTGCAGGACCAGACAAAATAGCAAACATGTCATAGTCAAGGTGGGAACCTGAATCAGATACAATGTATGGCGATGTATGTTTTGCTCTGTGTGTCAGACCAATCCAGTGGCTTCGTGTCAGAACCGCAGCAGAACCTCCTTGATCTGGAACCATACGAATTTCATTTTCACAGATAGAATGATAAAGCTCGGACAAGAAATCTCGAGGTAGATCATTTCCACCATTGATTTTCCTATTGTTACGTATGAAATCTTCTTCACTCATCTTCTTCTTGACCTGTGCATTGTGCTGATCGGTGTTGAGCAATATTAAAGAATATGACAACAGGAGAGCAGCGTCCTTATTGACCAAAATATTTGAAGATTGCTCATAATAGCTTTCAGAAAATGCTTCAAGCACTCTCTGAATCTTCTGAGATTCTCCAGGCAATCTGAAAGTTTCCAAGAACACGCGCAAAGCAGTGTCCAAATTCATGTTCCGGAAATCAAAAATTCTAGCAAATTCATGAAGAACTTGTATACAGAATTCGTCGTGACTTCCTAGAAATTCCCCGATTAGATTTTTATCTAATCCCACTGTATACCTAAAGAAAAATGCTACACTTCGGGCATCCAGTTTGTCAGGCAACAATTTTAATCCTTGAAGAAATTCCAAACCCTTCTTGGGATCCCTGTTAAAGTGATCAACACCAGTCATCAACTTTCTCTTGATGTTCTTCATACTATGAACAAATGGAACCCAGTGAAGAGGTTCACCATAATCATCACATCTAAGAATCCAAAAGGAACTATATTCTTCAAGTTCTGGAATGGCTTGCCCTAAACTTGATGAATCATGTTCTATTCTTTCAGCCATACCCTGAACCAAAGCAATCAGACCATCCAGAGCAAGGGTGTTCATGGCCGACAAAGGACTGTTAACAGGAAAAGCACTCCTTGATAGCAGGTTAGCAAGGCCTTCAAACACATTGCCACAGGATATGTCACAATCATAATTGGCATACAACTCAGTGACAAACATAGGCTGCCTGCAGAAGTCAATAAGAGCTTCCATCGCAACCTCCTGCAGTTGGTAAGAAGCTCCATGCTTACTTTGTGCAATCCTCAACAACACATTGGAAATAAAAGCTTCAAGCTGTAGTTTTAATTTAGTTCGGAGATGGTGATAGAGATTGAGGACTATGCTACATACTGTTGAAAGAATAAGTGGACTCATTGACAAACCAAACTGCATCAGATTGTAAAACAGTTCTTCCTGTATCAGAGCTAATAACTTAGGATGATTCCCAAAAGAAGCTCCGCCCAATTCTATAGCAGAATTAATCAAACCCAGTGCAAAAAGGGGAACATCTTCGTGATATGCTATTGGATTAGATCTTGGACCCATTTCTATGTTCTCCATCACATTCAGAAGAGAGCACAAGAAATGAAATATTTCCACCATTGATGGGACTCCATACGGGTCCATCATTGAAGAGTCATCCTTTAAGGTGCCATCATTCCCACGAGAACTCTCAATCTTTTCATTTTCAGATTCTGCGGGAATGCAAACTTCAGTTTTTGGCTTCCCCTCAGAAGTAGGACTCTGCACTGCTGCATTGTCCTGCAATTGGTATACTTGCTTCAGAAGTAAATAACTTAGCATGGCTCGTACCAGCTTAAAATAGTCATGGAAACAGACAACTACTTTAAGTAGTACTTTTTGTAGTGACCACATAATTTCAACTGTAATCATCTTTTTGCACTAAAAGACAATTTCAGCTTAACTTACATTTAAGAGTTAGAAATTCATTAATACTATCTCTGAAAGTCATGTTCTTCAAAAACTTATAAGCAAACATAATAAACAGTGAAATATTCTTTCTCCTGGTCAACTTTTTTCTAGTTTCTTTATTAGTATTAGTCAGTGAAATAGTTCAATTTGTAAAGCAAAACGATGTCTAAAGTTTATGGTTGGCATCAATATGATGGAGAGAAAGCACATTTCATTCCTAATGTTGGTAAGAGTTCCATATAAATAAGAACACTTTGTTACCTCTATATTTAAGGAAGACTTCTCTCCACAAGGTAATTGATTCTTTCTACCCTCCAAATCAGGAAGGTGCAAAAATATACACCTGACAAGCTCATGCATGGTGTGGCGGGATATCCTTTGCAGCAATTCACTTTTTGAGCTTGCTTGATGAACTATACGGAAGCATGTATTCACAATGCTACATACATGATGGTTGTTCAAATTAACTGATGCCTTGCTTTTCATGCAAGCCAAAAGAACTTGCAGAATTTTCATCAGTACAACTTCTTCAGAAGCAGGATCAGTCACCTCAAAACGGCAGCTTGTGACAGCATCCACGATTAGGTGTAAGGCATTATCTACATTCACAGTTTCAGAGTCAAGTATCTGTAGATTTAAGATTTTGTAAACAGATGACAAAGCAACACCAGTGATTGGTGCCCCAGTTTCATCAGATTTAATGACTTCCAAGAATGGCTGGAGGTACAGAACAGGATCAATGGTATGCCAATGATTTTGCCATGAAAAAATCTTTTTCCGGAGTTCCTTGAAGGACTTTATGAGAGAGTGCTCTATCTGGTCATCATCAGAGGCATATTGCACTCCCCATCTCACATTTCTTCTCATCACAGCCAAAACCGCACCAATCTCTGAATTCACCATACATGCTAAAGCTCCACCAGAAAGCTTGAATGAGCAATTCGGTTGCTCAACCAACCCATTTACTTCATTCTCCTGATTTAGCAAACTAGTCATCTTGTTCTGTACTGTCGCAAACTTAAGCTTCTAGCACAGGCATGAAGGTCCCCTGCAGCGCAATTTAGTACTGCACTTCATAGTTTATACAAAGATTGACAATGGTCAGTAAGATTGACTCCAGAATAATTGACTGACAAGGGATATATAAGAATGTGAATGCAGGCTAGCTAATTGCACATACTGTAAATTCCTACTAAATGCATTGTTAAAGAGAAACCTCGACAGAAGGACGTGAAATTGGATTATGAGACAAAATAAGTTTTGCTTTTCAAAAATGGAGGGAAGACTTGGTGCAGAAGAACAAAGTTGCAGAAAAATACTAGAAAAGAGTAAAATTAACACCACAAAATTAAGATTTCCCTTTATCTTCACATTTTGAGACAAACAACTTAAAGCAAGCCAATCATGACATAAAAAACACTAAGATCTCAAAAAGCAAGTCACCGTATTGCCAATCTAAAAGCAAAAAGTATCAAATTACAGCTTCGTAAGAATACACACCAACCTTCAGTACAGTGAAGGATCTAATTTATATGATTGGGCCGATCAAGAGACAGAAAATTCAACCAATCTACCTGCTTAAACCAGCTAGTAGAACAAGGAAAAAACGCAGAATTCCAAACTCAATTCCACTCCAGATTACACTACAACACCAGAAGCCTATCATACCTAACTACATTTTCCCGCCGCGTAAATCAAACACATAAAAAAGCACAATAAGCAAACGACTCGAGAGCTCAGATCCAAATCAGTGACAGCAAAAGATCCAACAAGCAATTAAATTCACATCGAGATCTAACGCAGCCCTAATAGGCCAATCAAACTCGTAAAAAGGCTCAAAAAAATGGGAACCGAGGAGTGAGATGAACGGCAAGCGAACAGTTCGGAAATGAGAATTCGAATTTTCACGAAGCGAATAGAGACGAATCGGAGAGGGAAGTACCGGTCGGATTGAAGATCGGAGCCGACGCGATGGAAGAGGTAGTTTTTGCTTCTCCGCAGGGTGAGGGGGGGTCGTCGCCTGCTACCTGCGGTGACGGAGGCGACAGTTGTGGCAATTTGAATTAAAAATAAAAAAATATTTGGGTTAAATGCGAAATCGAGATTTGGAAAAGCACGTTTCTGCGTTTCCCATAAGATAAATGGAGAATTACGTTTTTTGCGCTTCTAGCCACGAGAGGCCTGCTCTCTTGTAGTATTTCCTTTTTCTTTTGTTTTTCACTCTTTATTCTTTTGGAGTTAAGCTTCGATACCACTTATTCCTTGAAATTGAGTCTAAAATAGTATCTTTAAACTCCTAAGTCCTAAGTAGTGTATATTCTTAGTTTTCCGTCGCACCATCATGTCAAGGTATATTTATAATAAAACATTTTAAAAGTTATAAAATTTAAATGGTGCACCTTAAAAAAAAGTAAGGCAAATATTAATTTCCGCATCAACGTTAAGTTATCTTACTCTATAACTCAAGCTAATTGATGTTTTGAGACAGATTGAACCCTTAATGTAGAAGTTTTTATAGCTAACTAGAACCATGTAGAAAGAACTAATAGGACCTCAACAGAATACTCAAACATAGAAGAAGAACTTTAATAGTCATTTAAGATTTCTTTACTCGCTTTTATTTTTTTATAATAGTATTTAATATAGGACATATCTTTTCAGATGGATCCACCGCATCCACCTCCACCTTTCCCCTCCCTCAGCAATTAGATGATCGAGCAATTTTTACAGACGAGCACGATGGAGGATAGGACAAGACAATTTTGGTAGTGTAGGTGGTAACCGACTGAGTCCCTTGGCGGATTTTTAGGTCGCTAGCTATGTCAATGTTTGGAATAACGCACGATCTGTAGGTATATCACCGACTACGAGGCAGGGCAGCAGCTCATCCAATTACTCCCAACAGACTGGAGAGTGTTTTTGTCGTAGTTTGTGTCAGCCACGGCTCACTATCAACCGCGGTTTACCTGAACGGTTTCTGACGGAATTTTGCCTTAGAAAAAGAGTTTTTAGCAGTTCAAATTATATTCTTTCACTCTCAACTTCTATCCTTTCACCTTTATGAATCAAGAAAACTTGGAAAACACATTAGTTTATGATTATTTTGATTTCTCTTCGCTTTTGGAACAGATTTGCACTCTTAATTAGTAATAATTACTTTCTTTTCTTCCTTTGCTTTTAGTTCGATGGATTATTTCATCTCTTGATTTTATTTCTATATTATTATGAACTAAATTTACATTCTGAGGATCGGGATATTTGAATCTAGAGTTAAATTAGTTTGTGAATGATTTGTGATTGTCCAATTAAATTGTTCTCATGTAGATTATCAATTGACCATTGATTTATCTTGTTAAATGATGAATGAGATCGAGAGATGAATTCATTGTTGGATCGTTGTTTAATTAGAGTTACACTTAAACAAAAATGCGTGGTCTAATCGTTAATCGCTTCTAGCTATTTGGTTTGCATAGTCTCAAATCATGAATACGAAAGTTATTATTTTGATCTCTTACGTGAATGTGTTGTTAGAGTTGATTAATTGTGCTCATCTTTTGCTAATGTCTTAAACTCTCGAGGAGAATAATCCTGGACCTAGACTCGTTTTTGCTCTTGTTATTCGTTTTATAATTATTTTTGTCTTTACTTTGAATTTATTTCTAATTCTCTAGAAACAAACCTTGATCTTATATATGGATAGAATATTTAAGATTTATTTACTTTTTGTGTGTAACGCATAAATCACTAGTCTTTTTTTGTGGATACGACTTAGGCAACTTATCACTCTACGGTTGACCTCGTTCTCTTGCGAGCAATCTAAAGGTATACTTTAGGTTGAACAAAGAGCGTGGGCGAACAAGCAGTTAGAGGCCACATCTTACTCTCAGTTGTTTACATCCTGACCAATCGGGGATTTCGTGGCTTTTGTCACGAGGGTTTTTGCCAGGTGGATGGACCATGGGATAGCTGCACCACTACCACTCCATCACCTTTTCTCCCAAACATAGTTGACAATCATACTTGACCTATATGCCCCTATCTTACCTCTATGTAGGGGTAGAGACAAGTTTGAGGGTGGACGATCTAAGGTCCTAGTTCCTAATGTTCCTGACTCCCAACCAATACTATTACTTTGGGAACAGCCTACACAAGATCTCTCAGATCGAATTTCACGTGTGACCGAGCCAAAGGTGCCCAGGAGGCACCGCATCCGACTAGAAGACTATGGGCAGCCCATTGGCGCCCTAATACCAGAAGATACTATGGACCTAGAGATCCACCTAGGGCCCCACCTAGTGGCCTGGTTGCACCTACACTCGATGATTCACTTGTCCCAGATCTGGAGGTGGATCCTAAAGGGGATTCGGAGGAGGAGGACCTGGTGAGCACCCGAATGAAGGGGCGGCAAACTCAGCGCTATTGGGGAGCAGTTCGGTGACTGGGTCGATCTAGGGATTGCTTTAGTTTGATGATGTTGTTGCTAGGACTGGTGTCCAGTTTTTGTGTTTTTGGATGTGAAGTAGGGCATTTGTTAGCCCAAAGTTCGCCTTGACACCAAGCACCTAGCATATCTACTTTTGTCATAGAATTGTACTTGACTCTGATTATTGATGCATATATATATATATATATATATATATATATATATATATATATATATATATATATGGTGCGGTTATAATGAGAATCACACTTATCGTGAGAACATAAGAACTATTAAAATCAATGCATCTACTATATAAATTAATGCATTCGCTATTAAATTTAATGCATCCGAAAATAATAAATTTTTTGCTCCCTCCAGGATTCGAACCCAGGATCTGCATTCATCCACCAAGATCATGCATCCACCGTAGATCTTGATGATCGAATGGTTTAAAATGGTTCTCTGTTCTAATTTTATTTAGTGGTTCTTATTTGAACCTCTCCCTATATATATATATATATATATATATATATACATGGAGAATATGAAACGAGATTGACAAATGTGATGAGAAATGAGAATAAATCTATAGCATTAGATTTTCAAATCTTATGCCTGATATTTATCTAGAAGGGACGAATTTTTACCTGGGTTCGAATTTTGGAAGAAGCGAAAATTTTATCAATTAATTGAATTTCATTATGCAGTCATTATAAACAGCTTATGCAACACCATATACTGACTTATGTAGTAATCTTGTTTCTTACGAAAGATAACATTCTTAATATAACTCATTATTATATATATTATAGGTGTTGTTATCGACTTATCTTTATATGTAGACTATATGTGGTAGTAAGTATACTGATAACACTCAAGTTTCCATAGTTTTTAGTGTTCATAAGATGTTAATTTTATAGTAAATTGAGTGTTTGATGATTATTTTGTATCTTGTGAAATATGTTACTTATTCGTGCTTTGATGAATTTTACAGAAATATTTAGTCTGAATTTGGACAGGTGATTTTAATTAAAGTTGTAGTTCGTCTCGATACGAGTTCGTAGGCACAAACGGTTCGCAAATCGGAGTTCGGACGAGAAAGATATGACCAAAACAAGAAAGTCGCGCGCATCAATGAATAGTGCCCGACGGGAATTTCCGAATTTTCAGGATTTTGCGGGATTTTCATATTTTATCAGTATTTTCGAGTTCTACACTTTATTTATCTCCCGTGCCTATATATAGGTCTTCTTTTGACCTATTTAGGGTTTCCAACTTTATTTCTTAATTTTATAGCTTTTATTTTTCATTGCTTTCTAGGTTTTAGAACTTGGATCGGATTTCTGCAAGGATTGAAGATTCAAGATTGTTCATCAGTTTTATTCAGAGTTTTATTTAATTCAGTTTTTACAATTGCGTTCTTTTTAATTATGTTTATGTTTTATTTTGCTATGTCTGGCTAGTTTT
This sequence comes from Salvia miltiorrhiza, assembly GCF_028751815.1. Classification (NCBI taxonomy): domain Eukaryota; kingdom Viridiplantae; phylum Streptophyta; class Magnoliopsida; order Lamiales; family Lamiaceae; genus Salvia; species Salvia miltiorrhiza. Next base: position 41,274,293 of record NC_080392.1, read on the forward strand.
CTTAATCTGAACATAGGGTTTGTACATAGTTGATTAAATATGTGTGTTTGATTTATTGATATCATTTTGCCCTCCAGCTTGTGATTCATGATTCCTGGTGCTTATTATCTTGTGAATTATCTGATCAATAGTTTACATGTCTAGCTGTTCAGTTTGAGTCTTGAATGCGATAATTGTTTAACCGATTCAGGAATGCATGATATAATGTTAGCCTTGAGTCTTGAATGCGACAGGTGAAGCTATATGAAGCTATTCTTTGTGTGTTGTTGGGAGTTAATTTATTCATTTGAGTCTTGAATGTGATAAGGGATTTATTAATCTAAGTTCGTAGGTGTTCGTTAGAGAAGCTTATGAATAGTGTTGTGATATTTCATTAGGACTGTATTAAATTGGTAATTGAATCAATAGATTGAATGCATGCGTTTAATTAACGATAGTACATCCCTAGGGCCAGAGTTGATTTTTATTTGATTTGTTCTCTGTTTTTAATTGCTTTGTGTTATTTTAAATTTCAATTCATCAATCATTATTCTGTTGCCTGGATACTATGAAAGTTTAATTTGGAAGTAGTTAGAGTATTTCGATTATCAGTCTCTGAGGATACGATACTTGACTTACTATTTATGCTATGATTACACCGTGTTAGTTACGATATTTTTATTGCTAAAAAAATAGTGATCATATACAATGTTAACTGATGTTTGCTTGGTACAAACCAATAAAAATCGAACTACAGAATGCGAGACAAACGCATACAAATTCGAAGTTGAAAACAACGTAGAGGACTTTGTAGGAGGTCGTGGACGGGGAAAAGGCGAGGAGGGCGAGGACAAGGACAAGGTAGAGGGGATATGTCTACAATGACTACACACCACATGCAGTCCCGAACGAACAACAAATGAAAAGTTCAAAAAAGAAAAACTACCAACTTTTCATGGTATGGATGGACCAGAAGACGCCTAGAAATAGATACGAGCTATAGAACGCATTTTTCAATACATTCGTTATGAATTAATGAATTTTTGTGGCTATTTCTTTTATCCTAATAAGTTCATTTTATTTATTACTCCCTTTGTCCCACTATAAGTGGCCTGCATTCTATTTTGGGGCGTCCCATTATAAGTGGTCCGTTTTCACAAATGGAAAAATTTAACCCGTAAAAAAGTATAGGCCCTACCACTTTTAAGAGCATCTGCAGCGGCACTCTAAAATAGAGTGAACCGCTATTTTGCAGTCATGTGCTCTCTCCAACAGCACGTTAATTAACGCCAAAATGTAGAGTTTGTGAACAGTACCCCGGTAAATGTAGCGGGGCACTGTTCATCACGTTAGTTTACTCTCTTTTTTTTTGCTTTTCTTTTATCTTTCTTTTTGTTGTTTTATTTTTACTTATTTTTGTTATTAATATGAAATACTTCTTATTTATCTTGTTTATGTGCATAATATATTTTTTTATTTTCTATATTATGAATTTATTTTTGCATGTATTATGTAATATTAGTGTGCTATTATCATGTAATTTATGTTTTTTTACAAGTATTATGTAATGTTATTTTATATGTTGTTAGAAGAAACAATGTAGTCAAATGACCATAATGAAGATTGAAAATCAATTTTTGGCCCATAATCTTAAAACATCAAAATTTGGCCATTAATTAGGTGGTATGCCTAATTTGCCCTTTTTACTCGGCCGTTGGGGTGATTGCGCGATCGCTGGAAGCTTATGGGTGAGTTGCGTGCTCGCGGGGAAAATCCAGCGCCCGCTGCGCGTATGGCACTTATAGTGCCATAAGTGTCATACGCATCATTTTATTACTTGGTTTTATTTTGGATTTCCATTGGCACTTATTACATTATCCATTTAGGGTTTAGATTATCCATTTATGATTTCTTGATTCTATTGACTTATTCAGAACGAAATATAGTTACTTCTTCATAGATCCCAACCCTATAAATATATATATATATATATATATATATTTATATATATTTATATATATATAATATGTAAATTGTTACATAAGAAATCATACTTACTAAGAGTACACTCTCCACGCATTCTAAAAAAAAGAGTACATGTGTGTGCGTGTTGGTCAAGCGTAATGGGTTAATGTCCAATGTCAAAGGTCTTGAGTTCGAGTCCTCTGTAATGCGGTCTTTAAATTTCTTTATTTAATACTGTTAGTTAAAAAAAAAAAAAGAATACACTCTCCGATCTCCACACTCACAACATTTTCCACTTTTCTCTTGTCCTTTTAGGCGGTTTAACGGTAAAATAAGTATTTATGAGATAAATGATTTCATGTTGGAATCTCATTAATATCTGTTTGGATTTGAGTCTTTCACATTTAATTTTGCAAGTATGGTTTCACATTGAATAAATTAAAAGCCATAAAATAAACGAAGTACGTATAAAAGATAGTATTGAAACTAAAATCCAAACTGCATCAGTAATTTTTACTGATCACTAGCCTCAAAATGTAACTTTCGTTTTCAATTTCTACATTCTTAATTCATACAGCCAAAAGTAAAGCTCACGTTAAAGGGAGATTGTAAAAGTCAATGGCACATTAAATTACAAAAATAATTAAGTTTGGATATCATTCAGACAAACCAAAAGGTTTAATTACTTGTTTGTAAATAACATATTCCAGTAGTTGACTTAGCACACAGCCTCCGATTGCCACTAGATTGTTTTGTGAATTGAATTGAATCGATAGAAATTAAAAATTCATGGATGACATTTATATAAATAAAAAGCTGTGTTGCAATTAACTAAAGATGTTGCCTCAAAACCTGCAATTTTATTAGTATTATTGAACACATGCATCTGAATCACAACTTGACTTTTTTCTTTTTTATGGCGAATCCCCCATTTGCATTTGGACTTGCCCAGCCAGCTGCTTCCACATTTTTGGAAGGGCATTTTTGACAAATCCCAGACATATATTCATTAATCGTATATGTAATATGATTACATGATTATTGTATTCATAATTACCACGTAGCGTGAAAATTGATAAACAAAATAATACAAAACTAGAAAAATGTAGAGAATTTTATGTTTAAACGAAATGTTCGTTTTCGTGAGATGCATGACGCAATGGGAAACAGTTTTTTACGCTAGAAATTGCACCATATTGGTATGAAATTTAATTAGAGATGGTCTATATGATCACTTACAATTAAGGTTATAATTGTAGGATGCTTTAAATCTTGACTAAAAAGTCTTATGTAAGTATTAAAAACTTTGCTACTATCCACATGCTTCATGACATTTATAGAGGCTCTCACTTATTGTGTGGCGATTTTCGGGAAGCTTTCGAGCATGCTTGGAAGTATATTAATATATTTTTTATTTTTGTCATGTTAGATGTGAGGCTAATCGAGTAGTTCATGAGCTCGCTTTTTTTGCTCTAATTTTTCATAATATAATAATCTGAAAATCTATAAATTTCTGATTTGACTCTTAGATATAATTGTTCATTCGAATTTAATTTAATATATTATCATTTTCCTCTCAAAAAAAAATCTAGCTACTACAAATATCAAATAATTATGATTGCGAAAATGGTAACTTTCATATGTCTGCTGTTTTCACTATTTTATATATATATATATATATATAGAAAGGTTAAACAGAGAATGCTAAATATTTAGAGGATAGAGAATTCGTGAAACAAAAATGAACAGATCTACAATTTTTACGAACAAATCAATGTACCGCATGAACAGCAATTTGCCCCGGGTTCGAATCCTGTTGGTGGCGAGTTTTTCTATTTTTTTACTAAATACGTATGTTCGTTTGTTATGTTGATCTGTTCGTAACATGTATAGACTTGTTTAAAATGAAATATATAATAATTCTCTGTTTAACTTGAACATATATATATATATAGGGGAAGACTAAAATAAGAACGCTTCTTAAAATATAAATTAGGAACCATTTTCAGCCCTTAGATCATCAAGATCTACGGTTGATTCATCACTTTGTTGGATAAATTCATGGTCCTGAGTTCGAATCCCAAAGGTAGCAAAAAATTATTTTTCGCAATTCATGCCTTTATACAGTTTATTCATGTGTGTTATACATAAAATTCATGCATTTTTGTTGGTTCATAATTCTTAAAATAAAGGTGGTTTATTGAATAACCGCCCCCTATATATATATATACATATATATATATATATATATATATATATATATATATATAGGGAGAGGTTCAAATAAGAACCACTAAATAAAATTAGAACAGAGAACCATTTTAAGTCATTCGATCATCAAGATCTACGGTGGATGCATCATCTTGGTGGATGAATGCATATCCTGGGTTCGAATCCTGAAGGGAGCAAAAAATTTATTATTTTCGGATGCATTAAATTTAACAGCGAATGCATTAATTTATATAGTAGATGCATTGATTTTAATGGTTCTTATGTTCTCACGATAAGTGTGGTTCTCACTATAACCGCACCCTATATATATATATATATATATATATATATATATATATATATATATATATATATATATATATATATAAGAGTGGATTTTTAAAATGGCCACTTTGAAATAGTAAACTTAAAAATTGTCCACTAAAATAAAAACATAAAAAATGGCCACTGTTACCAAAATACCCTTCCACATTAAAAATTAAAAAAATGGCCACTTTACATCACCCCTTTAAAAAATCCCGCAATTCACAACCAGTGTGAATTCACAACCAAAAATTTTTGGTTGTGAATTCACACTGAGTTCACAACCAGTCGAATTCACAACCAGAATTTTTTGTTTGTGAATTCACAACTAGTTGAATTCACAGCTAAAATTTAATTCACAACCAGTCGAATTCACAACCAAAAATTAATTCACAACTAGAATTTTTTGGTTGTGAATTCACAACAAACGAATTCACAACCAAAATTTAATTCACAACCAGATTTATGTTGGTTGTGAATTCACAATCAGTCGAATTCACAACCTGAATTTAATTCACAACTAGAATTTATTTTGGTTGTGAATTTGAGTTTTTAAAGTTTGAATTCACAATTAAAACTGTAATTTATTTTGATTGTGAATTTATAGATTTGGTTGTAAATTCAAGAATATTAAGTTATGAATTCATCGAGCTAGTTGTGAATTCATGACCTGGTTGTGAATTCTTAAATCTAGTTGTGAATTCTTAAATCTAGTTGTGAATTCATAAATGTGGTCGTGAATTCAAGAACATTAAATTGTGAATTCATAAATTTGGTTGTGAATTTAAGAACATTAAAAAAATAATTGATGTTCTGATATATGCAAATGTTTATTAGTAGAGATAATTAAAATTCGAAGACATATAATATACATCCAACTAATTATACATATACTTTCCTGATGTGAGAGAGAGAGAGAGGAGATACTTTCAAAACCACCATATAAGTTTCTATCGGCAACTACATAGAAATAGTAATCAAATCTTAAAAAAATGAAGATTGAATAGTTAATAGACAACAAATACAATTAAGCTCGAATCAATTCCTATTTGCCACATAAATCTAAAATGATCAAATTTTCTATCTCCACCGTCGTAAAGAGCACGACACTGAAATTGAAGACTGAATAATCAAATCTTCATAAACTTTTTTTTAACTCAAACTACTATATGCACAGATCTCCAATAATAAAATTGGGAGATGTTCCGCTACCAGCACAGATCAGTCTCCCACGACACGCCGCGCCGCGAGCAGGGGACGTTGTTCCTCTGCAGCGCTCCGTTGGACTCCGAATCGAGCTCGAACTCGTCGCTAGGATGCGCTTGTTGGACTCTGAATCGAGCTCGAACTCATTGTCTCCGCCAGCCAGGCACTCGGCGATGGTCCCCACTGCAGCCGGATCTCACTGTCGGCATCATCCATCCCGCGGCGGAGGGATCGTCGTCCCCAAATTCAAACAGATCTGCAGGCAGAAGAGGTGACGCGACGACGATCTGCGCCCAACCTGTCTTCCCCTAGATCTCTCTATCTCGTCTCCTTGCCGTAGCTGCCACAGCATCGCCGGCGTCACGCCATCGCCATCGCCGCCGCCGCTGCCTCCCAGCCAATCGCCTCGCCCTCTCCGGCCGACGGCGGAATCCGCTCCCAATTCTCGGATCTGAAGCACGGGAAATTGCAGCAGCAGCCACCGCCAAGGTCAGCGTCGCCGACGACGCCATCTCCCGCCGAAGCCTGGGACCGCGAGCCGCTGTCAACTCCGACGCCGCCACCGCCGCGTAGCTACTGGAGAGAGAGAGAGAGAGAGAGAGAGAGAGAGAGAGAGAGAGAGACAGAGAGAGGGAGAGAGAGATGAGCGTTTCTGGGAGAGAGAAGATTAGGGGTGAGAAGATTATGGGTGGCTAATTTTTTATATTTTAAAGTAAGGGGTAATTTTGTACTTTTACACAAAAACTGGCCAATTTTTAATGTTTTTATTTCATAGGCCAAATTTTAATTTTACTATATGAAATTGGCCATATTTATATATTAACTCTATATATAAAGTGCTATTTTCACTATTTTTGGTCTGAAAAATCATATTTATATGGTAATCTAAAACACTCATAACTTGATATAATCAAATACTATAATTGTATGAGGTAAGCTATTTACTATGATTACTATTTATTATTATTATTATTATTATTATTATTATTATTATTATTATTATTAAAAATACTATAATTTAAGATAAATATATTTTAGTTTAATATATAAATAATAAAGAATAATTCATATTAATAAAAATTGATATTGTAAAAAAAGAAAACAATATAAGTTAAAAGATAATTGAAAAAAATAGATTTATTCAAAAAAAAGAGGAGAGAGGAGAGAGAATTTTCTTAAGTTTTTATCTTTAAATAAACGTATTTTTTTATATTTTAAATCCAATATTTACATAACATATATCAAATTAAAGCTCTTGTCATGATCTTTAATTTGATATGCATATCAAATATTTAATAATTAGTCGAATTTTACAATTTTAAAGAAGAAATAAAATAGAAAAATAAGAAGTTAAAGAAAAAAAAGATGTATAGCTTATAAATAAACCTTCAATTTTATTCTAACTACAAAATTGCCACTCAATTTTCAAATTGAAAACTCCCTTTTTAACATGCATTTAATATTGCATGGATATTACTATATACTTATATGACATAATTAACACATATATATATATATATAGGGGAGGGCTAGAATAAAAACACTTTTAAGTGTATAAAATATGGATGAATCTCAGCCCTTAGATCATCAAGATCTACGGTTGATTCGTAACCCTCCTGGACGAATTCGTGATCCTGGGTTCGAATCCCAAAGATAGCAAATATTTATTTTTCATAATTCGTAATCATGTTGGATGAATTCGTAACACTGTTGGATAAAATTCGTAATTTGAAAAAACGTTTATATTTATACACTTAAGAGTGTTTTCATCCTAGCCCACCCTATATATATATATATATATATATATATATATATATATATATATATATATCCCCAAAATGTTACATATGTGCATGTGGGTCCATGCATCTGAAAATTTTCACAATTTTCATCACTATCTAATAATATTAATAGATTTAAAATTATTGGTATATATATATATATACATATATATATGCAAATTAAACTTAATTATAATACGTATAATGTAAATTAAAAAATGAAAGAATTTTAATTTAAGAAATACAAAACTATAAACTAGTAACAATTAATGGTGATTAGAGCATCCGCAATGGATTTACTTGATAGCCTACTTGATAGTGGGGGACCACATTGAGTAAGTAGTGCTGCATTGAGGTTACTTGATAGTCCACTTGATAACATTAGTTTTGATTTTTATGTTTTTCATTTAAATTTAATTGCTCAAATTTAAATAACATATGTTTCTAATAGTTAAATACGTCATTAAACTAAAACATCATTAAAAATTACATAAAATTTAAAAACACCTAAAACATCATAAAAAATTACATAAAAATTAAAAACACCTAAAACATCATAAAAAACCATCATTAAAATTACATAATTAAAATCCTAGTCTAGACCACGACGCCTGAGCACATCGGCGACCATGGACGCGTGCAATGCCCTTCGTGCGTCCGTCATGTGCGTCGTATCCGCGTTCAGGAGTTGCATATCGAGCTTCCTCTCCTTGATATCGTTCATCCGCGTGTACTGGGCGGTGAATGCCCTCATCTGTTGGTCGGACCTGTCCAACCTCTCCACTATTTCGGGTGGAGGCTCCGAGCTCATCTGCGATGCTGACGCCTTCGCCGCCTTGTTGCCAATGGGCCGGGAAGAAGAGATCTCCTCGCCCGACGCCGAGGTTGTAAAGCCGCCCTCTTCCGTAGTCTTTGTCCTCTTGGAGGCGGGCAAGTCTCCGGCGAGGTACATCGACTTGAACTTGGGATTGTTCCGGAGAACTTTCTACGCGTTCCAATAGTTGAATGCGGCCTTTTGTGGGCTTCGACCCTTGAAGAGGATTTGGGCCTGGTCCCGGAGCATATCGTCGGAATGGCCCGAAGGCCAATTGTTGCGCGTCTCCGTCCAAATAGCTTCCCAGAGACGCACATCCGCGCTCACTCGGGCCCAGTGGCCTTGAAGTTGCCGGATCTTAAGGTCGACGTCGATGATGGGGTTGACACGTTCGCGGATCCGTCCCCAATACGCCTCCCCCTTCTGATCCGTCCCACGGATGGCGTTGTTCGTCTCCTCCGCCCAAACTTGGACGATGAGATCCGTATGCTCAGGAAGGTAAGTATGACGGATCCTTACTTCCTTGTCGTGCTTGATTTTGTTGGCCATTTCCTTCCTCCGGCCGCCCTTCTTTGGTTTGGAGGCACTTTGCTCTGCACTGACTGGTTCCTCCTCGGCTGGGGTCTCCTCCAAGTTGATTCCCCCCATATCGGGGTGATAATCGGCGGAGAGATCGGGGCACCAATTAGGATCATAGAAAGGGTTGTGTGGATCCATGAAGGAAGAAAATTACAAGAGAAATGGAGGAGAAGAAAATTGGAGAAGAAGAAATGTGAGGATAAATGGAGGAGGAGGGGTTTTTTAAAGAGGAGAAGAAGAAGAAAAAAAAAATTATGAAACGGTCGGTCAAAGCACGGAGATTGAGAAAAAACAATCAAAATTTGAATTTAAAATTCGAATTTCTCTATTTTTTTTTATTAAATTAATGCACGCGCCTTCCCTCTACCCCATCGTGCATATTTGAAGACTCGAGTAGCCCCCACTGCAACGCCCTACTCCAGTAGGCACTCGAGTAGGTGGGTTGCGGATGCTCTTATAGTTTGGGAACAGGTCGAATTGTAAACCTTCGTTAGCATTAATTTTATTAAACATTTGTCATTTATTGACTTTTGGAGAAGATATGTTTTAGCCACACACACATATCACCCTTTCAGCTTCGTATGTCGACCATCTCAAACAATGAAGTTGGTGAAAGCATACTAAATTTATTTCTTTATTTTTGAGAAGATATTTTGTAGCCACGTATTCCTCTTTAATGTCGACCAATTTTTATAAAAAAAGAAACTAAAAAAAAAAAAAAAATAGAAATATGTTGGCTATGATTAGATATAGTCATCAAATCGTCAGGCGTCACTATCACGTCATGCTTTTTTTTCTTTTCTTCTATTTTTGCCTCTTTTCTTATATTGGTTTTAGCTTAAAATGAAGCTCTATGACAGTTAACAAAACAGAAACTGAAACCAGCGAAAGTATACTTAACTTTTCCTGCTTCAAACTTCGATTTCTCTGCACAAAAAGGTACTTATAATTTTTTTCCGACTATATTTGTTAGGGTTTTGGTTATCCTAGTCAATTCCTAGTTCATCTTGGATGCTGACTCCGCAATCTACTCGTTTTGCTTCTGATAATCGAGCCGATTTAGTTTTTGTGAAGTTTTGCTGTAGAAATTGATGTCTCAAATCATATATAGAAGTACATGTTTGTGTGTGTGTGTGCGCGCGCGCGCGCGCTTTTTTTATGTTTCGAATTTCTAAAACCTTGTTCATCAATTTAAAAAAAAAAAAAAAAAAACCTTGTTCATCAAATGATGTTGGACTTGAGAATGAACTAGACCAAATATTTGACATTTCAGTAAAAATAAAATAAAAAATGCAATTGACTACTTCGGTTCGAGTTTTTGGTAACTGTATGCTAATTTTTCAGCTACAGGCATTTTGCTGCTTTTTGCGCTTATCTGATTAAGATCTGCGTGCTTGAAGCTGAAAATAGAGTTTCAAATGGGATTTTGAGCTGGCGGTTGCAGCTGTGGAGGATAAAAGGTTTAAACAAGTTGATTTGAGAGTTTGGAGGGATGATTCTTTCTGCACTTGTAACTTCAGTGGGGATAAACACATCGCTGTGTTTCCTTTTTCTCATCCTCTACACTATACTGAGAAACCGGCCAAGTAATGCTGAACTCTATTTACCGCGCTTGGTTGCTGAAGGGAAAATTCAAGAGGACAATGCATTTGGCGTGAGAAAGTTATTAACTTCTTTCAGTTGGGTGAAAAGAGCATGGGAGGCTACTGAAGCCGAGCTTTTAGAAAATTCTGGATTGGATGCTGTGGTGTTCATGCGCATTTTCGTCTTTGGGTGAGTTGAATTAATGAACTTCTTGTATATTTTGGGATCTGCAAAGATGAATGAAATGTCATCTTTTGTAGAACAAGTGCTGGTGTCTAGGTGGTTAAGTTCAGTTCTAAATTTATGGAGCAATAATTTGTGAAATTTTGTTTGAATTATGTCTTATTTTGCCAATTTAGTATTTGTTGAAAGGAATGCAAAGATACCTTAGAAATAAAGAATATAAAACTTCTTTTTTGACAGGGAAATAGCATAGGCAAAGCAAACTTTTGCAAATTTTGGTATCTGCCTAGAAGAATGATATATCATCTTTTGTAGAACATAGTGCTGGTAAGTGTTATCTAGGTGGTTAAACACAATTCTAAATCTAAATTCATGGAGCAATAAGTTGCAAAATTTTGTTTGAACTATATTTTGTTTTGCCATTTTTTGTAGCAAAGGAATGCAAAAATACCTATGGAAAATTGGAAATAAAGGACATAAATAGTTTTTTGATAGAAAATACCGTATAAAGCAAACATTTGCAAGTTTTGATTGCATAAGATTCTGGCCTATGATCTTTAATTGTCTGAATCATAAACATTTCAGTATTGCTTATTGCTTATGAGGGTCATATTTGCTTTGCCCCTACAACTAGGTTAAAGCGGTGGTTTCCACTTTCTGAAAATTTACATGAAGAGCTCTAAAAACGTAATGAGCTTGATAGATTTATTGCTCGAAGTCTCGGACTAATTCCTTGATTTATTCGGCTTAATGTTCATAAAGGCGCCCTAATATTCTTTGTGATGGTAATTTTCCTAGTTGTCTATTTATGCAGATTGACAACATCACCATACATGTTTGCCCTTCTTGTATGCAGGCTAAGAGTATTTCAATTTGCAACGATTATCGGCATATTCATTCTTCTTCCATTCAATTACATGGGGAACCAGCTAAATATTGACTTTACTGACTTACCAAACAAGTCGCTGGACACCTTCAGCATTTCAAATGTCAATGATGGTTCAAACAGGTTTTTGCTGTAGTATTTAGTTAATAAAAAAAATTCATGTAAGAACTAGTTTGGGTTGTGCGTTTATATAAGTAGAAGAGAAGACTTAGTATATTTCAATTCTATATGCTTAACTAAATCCAGTCAGATGCAATTCAAGTAGACCATTGAAATTATATCCCGGGTCAATTAGGACATTCTAAGAGAATGAAATTATATCCCGGGTCAATTTGTTGCTTAAAGCGTATTTATAAGGACATTGAACGTACTTTTTGAGTGTTTAAATACACGCGTGCATGCACACACACACACATACTTATTAGCACTTCTAATATTCCCGGACAGCTTTGTTATTAAATATATTTAGATAGAGATATGATCAGAGACTTGTAGCGTTGTGCTCGCTGGTGGGTTGTTTCATGCTAAGTTTAATTGGGGTTGTTTCATGCTAAGTTTAATTGCTAGTAGGGTAAGCTAACCTCACCTCAGAGAAACATTTACATTTTGCTTTAAGCATTCACACCTTTTGTTGGTAGTCATTAACTCATTATTAACTTTCCATCTGCTCTATAAGTGACATAATTTTTTGAATTCTCAAAGGTTGTGGATTCACTTCTCTGCTGTTTATATTTTCACAGCTGTTGTCTGCTATCTACTTTACTCTGTAAGCATATTATTTTCATCTGACTCCTGATAGATTTTCTTCATAGTAGGTAGAAAAGTTAATGGTTCATAAATTTACACATTTCTTTGCAGGAATATGACTATATTTCAGCACTGCGGATTTCTTACTTCTACTCGTCAAAGCCTCGGCCCAGCCAGTTCACTGTTTTAGTTCGAAGTATTCCTGTTACTTCTGGGAAGAGCTTCAGTGACAGTGTTGAGAGCTTCTTTAGTGAATGTTATCCTTCCACCTATCTTTCCCATTCGGTGATTCATCGAGCAGACAGGCTGAAAAGAATAATTGTAAGCAAAGAGTCAACCCCTAACACTTTGACCATATATGTTATGGTAGATAAGGGTTAATTAGTTTCTTTTACTTGTCCTGTTTGATGCTTCATTGACTTCAGTTATCCCTCTTGAATACGTCAACAGTGTTGTTACTTGCAGAACAATTTATAGTGCATGTATGTAGTCTCCCAATTCTTCTCACATATCTATTAATTATATAAATTACATTCTTGTCTGTTTAGATGCATGTAATGAAGTCATGTGATAAGTCAAATGTATACTTTTGTCATTAAAGGTATGCTAGTGACCAAAGTAAACTTCTGAGGTTAAAGAGTTGGCAAGAACCCTTAGCCTCTACATCTAGATGAACCTTTATATAATCAAGTGCAGAAGTCAAGCTTCATTCTTTGATGCAATATAAGTTATAACATCTACAATGTTACTTTTTTGCTGATATTGTTAATTTGTTATATATTTATGTAGAACAAGGCAGACAAGGTCTACAAGGGTCTTGTTCAACCGAAATCAGAGGACTCTACTAAAAAAATTTCCAAAAGAGGTTGTTGTTTCGGCATTTTCGGGCGAAAAGCTGAACCTGTAGATCAGTACGAGGAGGATCTAGAAGATATAGAGGGTAATACAAGAGCAGAACAATCATCTGTTACTGGAGAGGTGAAGATCATTAACTTCTGCTATTGGTTCAGAATCTCTCTCTCTCTCTCTCTCTCACACACACACACACACACACACACACACATTTATATAAATTTTGTCTGGTTTATCTAAATTGATTAAAATTTTGGGGCCACTTCCTATCAAAATTACAAAATTAATTTTCACGTCTTAGTTTACAAATGGGAGTGATTTATGCACAAAGACAGCAATTAAGATAAGGTTGCTCTTGAAGACATATACCATATCATGATCTTAGTCATCTTCACATGAATGGCTTGTAAGAATTATATTACTCAAGGTCATTGCGGTGAAAAGAATAGAATTTATCAATAAGCCGAAGTGTCACAGTACATATTAACATGATAAATATGTTCTCGTTACCCATTCCACAACATTTATACTGATGAATCAATGCAAATGTGCTTGATCTTAAATATTGTGAAGCTTTTGGACCTGTGGGGTTGATATCAATAACATCAAAATCCTTCGAGTTATGTGGTTCTCTGGGTTGCACACGCTGGATTCTGTTTGTTCTGTCATATAACGCACAGAGCATGTACCTTCGATGATGAGTCATATTGGTTGTTTACTTTCTTAAATACCTTCTATAAGTTGCTTCTCAATTGGCCTAGTACAGAAACTTCAGTCTCATAATTACTGGTCTTTTTTCATTTCATATTTTATCAGTTCTACATTGTGATTTTGGACACCATCTGATGCTCTATCTTCTATTTGTTATATAGGAAGTTCCAGCTGCATTTGTATCTTTCAAGTCTCGTTTCAGCGCTGCAGTAGTTTCACACCTCCAACAAGGGGTTAGACCCACAGATTGGCAAACTGAACCAGCTCCAGATCCCCAAGATGTATATTGGCCCTTCTTTTCTGCATCATTCATTACAAGATGGATGTGCAACGTTGCTGTTATTTTTGCATGTCTTATTATAACCATTATGTTCATTGTACCTGTTTTCATAGCCCAAGGGCTTGCTAATTTGACTCAGTTGGAGACCATGCTACCCTTTTTGAGTGGCTTATTAAAAATGTAAGTTATTTTGTCGAAATTAAAATTCTTAAACCCGAGTTATCTTTTGACAAAATCAATAATGTGTTAAAATACTGATCCAGACAGTACAAACTTATAAACTTTTATGTGTATGCCTGATGGCTATCGGTTATGAATATAATGACAGCTTATCCAAGCTTTTAGTATTATGACATGAAATCTTATGTGCCAAATGAATGCAGGAAAATCGTTACCCAAGTGGTTACAGGATATCTTCCGAGTCTCATCCTTGAGATGTTTTTAGTTTTAGTGCCACCAGTCATGATCATGCTTTCTTCCATTCAAGGACACGTTGCCCTTAGCCAGATTGAGAAAAGTGCATGTATCAAAATGGTATGGTTCACCGTATGGAACATCTTCTTTGCCAATGTGCTATCCGGATCAGCGCTATACAAGTTTAACCTTCTTCTGGAGCCTAAAAAAGTTCCTGAACTATTAGCCGTGGCTGTTCCTGGACAGGTATTTTTCATTTTGACTGTTAGCATCTCATACTTCTAATTACATATATTCTGAAACTCTGATTCCTTGTATAAGAATTCATCAGAGTTTTGATTATTTTGTGTAAGAATTCTGTTTCGTTTTAATGAGGTGACTTTTGTAGAGATGTTCTGAGTTCTTTCATGTTGATGAAGTTGAATTTCTTTGTCGGCCCTTCTTAACTTTTTTCTGTGAAAAGATTCTATGATCAAATCTTCCTACTTCAAATGCTTATGTATATTGAGTGAGAGATTCCATGTGAAAACAAATCCATTGCAGAGAAACAAATATGTAAAAATCTTATGACTTTTCAATGCTAGTTAACCTACACAATCTTTTTGTCAATGTACATGAATTCTATCAAGGATCGTTGTAGCTTAAGTGGTGTGGAGTCAGCGTGAAAGTGACCAAGAGAGGAAATAATAATTTCCCATATTTTCGTTCCTTCAACTATATAATTGTTTGTCAGCATGTCTTCGTGTCTGTTTTAGTGTGGGTGTATAAACTAGGGAACACACCTTTTCTTTTCAAAATCTTATTATAGATGTAATTGACTCTACACATAAACAAGTAGGGTCTGCATAAGTCCCCTCTTTCACTCAGGCATTTATAAGTAAAATATTGTGTCACTCCTTCTCTGTAGTTCCCAAGCAGCATATATTCGTATTGCAAGAATTTCTGGACCTCATATTCTAAGTCAATAAATATTTTGATGTTTCTTTTCCAGGCCTCATTCTTCATTGCATATGTTGTAACATCTGGATGGACCACTACATTTTCTACAGAGCTTTTTCGGCTGAAGTTCCTCGTTTGTAGAATTTTGAAAGGAGGTATGTGTTGCTGCTCTAATGAAGAACTCGAGGTCCTTTCCAACCCTTATCACAGACAAATTCCCAGAATTCTCTTTTTCAGCCTTCTTGGTATAACGTACTTCTTCCTCGCACCCCTCATTTTGCCATTTGTACTGATTTTCTACGGCCTCGGATATATCATCTATCGTAACCAGGTCAGACCATTTTCTCATTTATCCTTTAATATTTCACGTATTGGTGTCGCGTACTGGCAGCTGATTTGTTTTATTGTTCTTCCTGGGCAGCTATTGAATGTTTACGCACCAAAGTATGAAACAGGCGGAAAGTTTTGGCCCGTGGTTCACGATGCAACCATAGTTTTCCTAATATTGATGCATGTTATCGCCATTGGGGTATTTGGTATAAAGAAAGTTCCTTTAGCTTCAAGCTTAACGATTCCCCTTCCAATTCTCACTCTCTTATTCAATAGTTATTGCCAGAAACGGTTCTTACCTAGCTTCAAAGGTTATCCTGCCGAGGTAAAATGGCATTCTAGCTTCACTTATCACTTGATTGATACATAAAGTAATATGAGCACCGCTCAGTTTCTTGACTGCTTGTTGTATGACTATCATCATCAACTATCCGATTTTGTGATGCAGTGCTTGATTAACAAGGATCGACTTGATCAGAATGATCCCTCGATACTGTCTTTCCATGAGAGACTAGCCACTGCCTATGAATATCCTGCTATGGAGGCAGTCATAGATTCTGAAGCCAGTGAAACTAGTGCAACTACTCCTCTTATGCGTGGTTATCGCTGAAGATAGTAAGATTGAATTTGTAGTAATAATATGTGTAGAGCAAGTAGTGTATGCTGCAGGTTCTCTTTTCAAATGGTTTTCTTCATTGATTTCTGAACATACACAATCATTTGTCTTTCTACTGTCTGTCTGTATAAAAATTGTGATCTGCACCTCTCTCTCTCTCTCTGCTCTAGATTGTATACAACTATCCATGGCTATGGTTTTATTAAAAATCATACATGTTTACACTTAGCTGGTTTCATATTGGTTATGCTGGAAATTGTATCTTTGCATGATGAAGTTTATTTCTAATTTCAGCCAATTCTTTGGAAAAATTGTTGATTGTATTTCTTTGCATCTTTACACACACAATGATGCTATCACTACATGAACCCATAGACATGTGTCAGTTGGATCTACTCTTTTTTTATGGATGGAAAAGGTGAAAATGAATTTAAAATAAATTATTTATGATCATTTCAAGTTTCTACTAATTAAATATTTTTATTTCTTAGTTTGTTTGTTTATTTTATTTTTATTTTTTTTTGCTGGGAGGAGTTTAGAATGCTGACATGCTTAAGTATCTTTGGAACTTTTTTCTCTAAATTCCTTTTTTTTTCTCTCTTTTTTTATGACATTTCAATTTTCATATTATGTAGTCCTATTTATTTTAAATTGGAGATTTGTTATTAAGGTATAATGTTGCTATTATAAAGAAATATCTTGTTATATACTAGTATAATTTACTTTAAGAAGGAACTTATGAAATTATCATGTTGTGAAAGGATATTTGTGAACATCTTCAAGATACTAATAGTGTGACCACAATAATAATTGATCCATTTTTGTTGACTTGGTTAAATAAATAATAATAATAAGTTAATTTGTCAATAAAAATAATTACGAACAATTAATTTTTCAAAACATGGAAAATAGTAGTAATTTTTTTTTAGGGGGTAGTGATTAATTATATACTTGTTAGTTTTCAAAACATGCTGAAAGTTAATGAAATTGAAAACGAAATAGAGAATGTAATCCGAAAGTTCTTTTTCTTTCTTGAACAAAGGTTATGTGTAAGTTATTTACATCACAAAATTTTAAAAATTCGTTATTTTTTATTTTGATTTTAAGTTTTAATATTGGTTGGATCTTCAAATGATGGAAAGTTCAATTCAACATTCAATAATAGAATGAGATTAGTAAGTAAAGATTATTATTACTATTGAATTGAACGTGGATCGTAGTAATTTTTGGGTAAGTAAAGAATATTTATGTATTTGTAAGAGTGAAATATAAAAAGAGTATATGGAGTCATCTTTAAAAAAAATAATAATATATTTTTTATGAACGCCAACTAAAGTAACACAAAATTTTCTGTACAACTGGTTGTATGATACAACCGGTTCTTACGTGCTCAAATCCAACTCACTTACTATACGTATTTGGGTTTGAATAGTCCAGAACCTCTAAGTGGGTAAGGATATTGATCTTGGATGACTTGGTTGTATGATACAATCAGTTGTACATGAGACCTCCTCATAAAGTAATTATTATATAGTATTTTTATGGACGGAGATAGTATCAACAAAAGTACATAATCCGTTGTAAAAATTCTCTACGTCTTTCCCCTGAAAAAGAAAGAAGGCTTTGTAGTATTGTTACGCTTTTTTTTAATATATAAAAATGGAGCTTTTCCCTCCAATTTTTTCCTTCTTTTTTTTTTTCTCTTTTTTCACCAATTTTTTCCCCACTATTTTTCTCTTTTTTTTTTCCTAAACATTCATCAAATTTGATCCATGAATTTTTTTTAATATATATCTTAAATTTAAATTTGTGAAAAGATCTTTAATATGGAATAAAAATAATCAAAAACGAATTTAAAATGAATAAATTATGAAAATTTTAAAACTTAAAATATTTTATTTTTATCTCTTTATTAAAATTTTACAAATTTTTTTATTTATATTTTTTTATGAAAAATATTTATTTATTTTTTATTACATGTAATACTCTATAATGTGTAATGTTAATTTTCATTATCAAATAATTTAAATTTATTTAATAACTATAATATCACTATCCTTTATACAAAGTTAAAATATATGTTTTTAATCTCATGATTTTATTGAGTAATTGATATTATTTTATTTTATTTTTAAAATTATTTATATTTTAATTTTATTTATTTATTTATATTTATTTATTTAAATATTATGTCGTTTAATTTCGATGTCCATCATGCAACACACGGATGGACGTATTATTAATTATAATATCGTAGCCTTTTGAATGATCTTTGGATTAGGTTTAAATTTAATTAACTAATATATATTCTAGATTTGTTCTTTCTTTGTAGTGTTATGAAGGGCTTGGATTGGAATTTTACACATTAATCTCTCGCCCTCGCAAAATGAAGATAATCACCAAACTATGGAGGTAATACATTCTAAATTTGGATATAGTCACATAAAGGATAAAGCTACTTGCACCCACATTATGTTTTTTTATTTAAATTTTTAGTCCATATTTAATTATTAGTAAAATAAAAATAGTATAAAATTCTTTAAATAGTTACGCAAATATATTTATAAATATTAAACTATTTAATACTACATGATTATTGTATTTATTAATTTTCAGTACTTATCGTTTAGTGTGCATATTGACCGTTAATATTATATGACACATACAAAAGATTATTCTTTTTGTCATATATGCTCGCTTACAATTATGGTTAGATTATACTCTTTTAGTTCCCTTTTAGTTCCGACTTCTGATCTAATTTGAAATTATAATTATAATTAATTGTTACTTTAGTTGTTTCAAAAAAAACGTTATTGTTTACTTTAGGTGTAGACTACAATTAAAAATAGTGATTAAAGCATATAATCACCTGGCACTATACAACACATTACACAACTCCTTTTTTATTTTTATTTTTATTTCTTCTTTTTCGTCTCCTTTTTACTTTTTTCCTTTTTCTTAAAATGAAGGGAAACTTCGCGACAGTTATAAAAACAGAAAATAAACCGACTGTTTCACTCTGAAACAAGCGAAAGTCTTCTTCTGCTTCAAACTTCGAATTCTCTGCTAAAAAGGTATGATTCTCTTACCACTGAATTTATTTCTCAAGTTCTATTGTTTATGGATTAGGGTTTTTGATTCTCCCAGTCAACCCCTAGATTCATCTTCGATGCTGACGCTGTGCGCCTGTGCTGCATATTTTTATAATGTGAACTATTTGAATTGCTCAAAACTCAAATTGAGCTGGCATGAGAAGTGAGAACACTGCTTGCAATAAATCATCTTGATCGTTTTATTTTTGGTAATCGAGCTTAGCTTTTCTGAAGTTTTGCCGTTGGAATTAATATCTGAAATCATATATACGTACGTATATATTATTTATGTATGTGTGTGTTTTTATTTTCCTCATCATGTGATATTGGACTTGAGAATGAACTTAGATCAAAGATGTACTTGCGTGTGTGTGTGTGTGTGTGTGTTTTAATTTCTGAAAACTTGAGAATGAACTTAGATCAAATCTTTGATATCTCCTATATAGCTGAGAATGAATAATTTGTTCAAGCAATTTACCTTCACTTCTGGTAGATTTGTGGGTAACTTTATGCTAATTTTTCAGCAACAGGCATTTTGCTGCCTTTCGCGGTTATCTGATAAACAAGCTGGTTAGTTGAAGCTGAAAATAAAGTTGCAAATGGGCTTCTGAGTTGGTGGTTGTAGTCGTGGAGGATAATAATAAGTTTGAAAAAGTTGATTTGAGAGTTTGGAGGAATGATTCTTTCAGCACTTTTAACTTCAGTGGGGATAAACGTTGCTCTGAGTTTTCTCTTTCTCATCCTCTACACTATACTGAGAAACCGGCCAAATTATGCTGAACTCTATGTCCCACGCTTGGTTGCTGAAGGGAAATTTCACGAGGATAATTATGCATCCGGTGTGAGAGGGTTCTTATCTTCTTTCAAATGGGTGAAAAGAGCATGGCAGCCTACCGAAGACGAGCTTTTGGAAAACTCTGGATTGGATGCTGTGGTATTCATGCGCATTTTCATCTTTGGGTCAGTGGAAAAGAATGAACTTCTTGTAAAATTTGGTGTCTGCATAGAACCATGAAATGTTCAGTTCTAAATATATGGAGCAATAATTTGTGAATTTTGTTTGAATCATGTCTTGTTTTCCCAATTTGGTAATTTGTTGCAAAGGAATGAAAAAATACCTATAGAAACAGAATATGAAACTCTTTTTGACAAGAAAACAGCATATGGAAAGCAAACATTTGCAGTTCTTGCTATCTGCACAGAAGAGTGATATGACATCTTTGGTAGGCCATAGTGCTGGTATCTAGGTGGTTAAAATCAGTTCCAAATTCTTGGAGCAATAAGTTGCGGAATTTTGTTTGAATTATGTCTTGTTCTGCAGAAATTTTCTTTTTTAGACAGGAAAATAGCATATGCGGAGACATTTGCTAGTTTTGATTGCATAATATTCTTCCCCATGATCTTTAATTGTCTGAATCATGAACATTTTGGTATCGCTTATGAGGGTTGTAGTTTTGCTCTGCCCCAATGACTTTTCACTTTGTGATAATATAGATAGAGAGCTCTAAAAATGTGATGAGGTTGATAGATTTATTGTTTGGATTAATTCCTTGAATTATTCTGCTTATTGTTCACAAATAAAATTCTGATTGTTATGGCAATTTTCTTGTAGTCTTTTTTCCTGCAGATTGACCAGATCACCCTACATGTTTTTCTTTCTTGTATGCAGGCTAAGAGTATTTCGATTTGCAGCGATTGTCGGCATATTTATTCTTCTCCCATTCAATTATATGGGGAACCAGCTCAATATTGACTTTACCGACTTACCAAGCAAATCGCTGGAGACCTTCAGCATTTCAAATGTTGATGATGGTTCAAACAGGTTTTTGGCTGTATTATTTATTTAATCTAAATATGCCATGTAAGAACTAGTTTGAGTTGTGCTTTTATTTAAGGGAGAAGCCCTTGATCTATCTTTCAGAGACTTTTTATCACACTCTCATTTCTGTCTTTACATTTGTCTGAAACTCACCACTCTGAATCCGTTCGTCAAATATTTTCTAATTTAAAAAAGAAGCTTTTCATCTTTTTGTGGTGCTTCTAAGTTGTTGTTGGTGTCTAGAATCCTTCTTTATTTCCTTCAGGTTAGAAATTTGGTGTTGTGATCCATGGATGATGATGAAAATAGGTCCACCTTGCAGGTTTTCCTGTCTCGCCTTGTCATCAGTTGAGTAAACGACCTGTTTGACACATTGTAGGAAATTAGTTTTGTTACTATATAGAATTTATGATAACTAAATTAAATATTATTTCAAATATCTAACATTAAATTAGAAATTATAAGAAAGAGAATGAAAATGTGTATCTTTATATGCTTAAAGCATGTTAGTAAGCACAGTCAAAGTACTTTTTGAGTGTTTAAACTCAATATAATCAATTAATATTATATAAATACTATATCTCATTATCATTAATATATGACCTGTAAAAAATGAATTACTACTATTATGCAACTGAGTTTACACACGCACGCTCACATTTAGTAGCACTTGTGATGTACCTGGACGACTTTGTTATCAAATTTGTATAGACAGAGATATGATTAGAGCCTTGCAGCATTAACGTTATGTGCTAGTAGAGTAAGCTAACACTCACCTAAGAGAATCATTTATGTCTTGCTTTAAGCATTCGTACATTTTGTTGGTTGTCACTATTAACTTATATGCTTGGTCTATAAGTGACATAAATTTTTCGATTCTCAAAGGTTGTGGATACACTTCTCTGCTGTTTATATTTTCACAGCTGTCGTCTGCTATCTTCTTTACTCTGTAAGCATATTATTTTCATATCACTCCTGGTAGATTTTCTTTCATAATAGGTAGAAAAGTTATTGGTTCATAAATTTATACTTTTCTCTGCAGGAATATCACGATATTGCAGCACTGAGGCTTTCTTACTTCTACTCTTCAAAACCTCGGCCCAGCCAGTTCACTGTTTTAGTTCGAAGTATTCCTGTTACTGCTGGGAGGAGCTTCAGTGAGAGTATTGAGAGCTTTTTCAGTGAATATTATCCTTCCACCTATCTTTCTCATTCGGTGATTCATCGAACAGGCAAACTGAAAGGGCTAATTGTAAGCAAAGAGTGAAGCTCTAATGCTTTAACCAAATATGTTATGGTAGACAAGGGCTGATTAGTTTGTTTTACTTGTCATGTTTGATCATTGAATTCAGTTATCACTCTTGAACACATCACCAGTGTTTTTCATGCAGAACAACTTAGACCTATTGCAGTTTCTTAATTCTGCTGGCATATCTATTCATTTTATAAATTGCATTCTTGTCTATTTAGATGCATGAAATCAACTTATATGGCGAGCCCAATGTATCGAGCCCAATGTATGCTTTTGTGATGAAAAAAACAAAAATAATCTTCCGACGTAAAAAAATTGGGAAGCACTTTATATAATCAAGTGTAGAAGCGATGCAACATAACATCTATTATGTTATTCATTTGCTGATATTGTTCTATTTTTATATAGAACAAGGCAGACAAGGCCTATAAGAAGCTTGTTCATCTCAAATCAAAGAAATCTACTCAACAAAATTCCAAAAGAGGTTGTTGTTTGGGTATTTGTGGGAGAAAAGCTGAACGTGTAGACCAGTACGAGAAGAAGCTAGAAGATATGGAGGGTAATATGAGAACAGAACAATTATCTGTTGCTGGAAAGGTGAATATCATTAACTGCTGTCATTGGTTCAGAATTGAATCTCCTTTTTATTTGTCTGTAAATTGATTATAGTTTTTAGAGTCCGCTTCCAGTCAAAATTACTTTTCACTGTCTTACAAGACAGTAATTTTAGGGTAAAGGTTTGTAGGAAATATGTTACTGAGGTGAAAATAATCTTAGAGTTAGTCAGTTAGCCGATCTGTCACGGCACATATTAACATGATAGATATAATCGTGTTACCTATTTCACAACTGTACATATTAATCAGTAGATATGTGATTGATCTTAAAAATTGCGAAGAATTTCCAATTCCACCAATGAGGTTGATACCAATAACGTGCTCTTTCATATGACTCACAGAGCACTTACTGATGAACAGTCATATTCTTACTCTCTTAATTTTTTTAAATCTAAAATTCCATACAATTCTCAGAAGGCCTTCGTATCATGACGAATGGTCTTTTTTCTGTCATATTTAATTTTGTTAATTTTACATTTTGATTTGGTACACCATCTGATGCTCTATCTTCAATTTGCAATAGGAAGTTCCAGCTGCATTTGTATCTTTCAAGTCTCGTTTTAGCGCTGCAATAGTTTCACACATCCAACAAGGGGTTAAACCCACAGATTGGGTTACCGAACCAGCTCCAGATCCCCAAGATGTATATTGGCCCTTCTTTTCTGCATCATTCATTACAAGATGGATGTGTAACGTTGCTGTTATCTTTTCATGTCTTCTTATAACCATAATGTTCCTTGTACCTGTTCTCATAGCCCAAGGGCTTACTAATTTGGCTCAGCTGGAGACCTGGCTACCCTTTTTGAGTGGCATATTAAGGCTGTAAGTTACTTTACCTATTAGTAATTTATATATAAAATATGATCTAGACAGTGCAAACCTTATAAACTTTCATGTGTATGTCCAATGGTTATCGATTATGAAAATAATCACATCTTATCCTTGCTTAATTGTATGACATAAACTCTTACGTGCAAATGAATGCAGGGAAATTGTCACCCAAGTAGTTACAGGATATCTTCCGAGTCTCATTCTTGAGATGTTTCTATCTTTAGTGCCACCAGTCATGATTGTTCTATCTTCCATTCAAGGATACATTGCCCTTAGTCAGATTGAGAAAAGTGCAACTATCAAAATGTTATGGTTTACAGTATGGAATGTCTTCTTTGCCAACGTGCTATCTGGAACAGCACTATACAGGCTTGATGTCCTTCTTGAGCCTAAAAGAATTCCTGAACTATTAGCTGTGGCTGTTCCTGGACAGGTATTTTTGATTTTGACTGTCAGCATCTCGTATCTTTCACTCCTTTCCTGTAGTTTTCAAGCAGCATTGGGTTCATGGCAATATTTTCTGGACATCATATTCTTCTAAGTAAATGAATATTTTGACATTCTTTTTCAGGCTTCATTCTTCATTGCATATGTTGTAACATCCGGATGGACCAAAACATTTTATTCAGAACTTTTCCGGGTGAAGCGCCTGATGTTGAGTATTTTGAAAGGAGGTTTGTGCTGTGACTCTGATGATGAACTCGAGGTCCCTTCCAATCCTTATCACAAAGAAATTCCCAGGATTCTCTTTTTCAGCCTTCTTGGTATAACATACTTCTTCCTCGCACCCCTCATCTTGCCATTTGTAATGATTTACTATGGCCTCGGATATATCATCTATCGTAACCAGGTCAGCCCATTGCTCTTTGCTATTTCCAAGTTGATATTATGTTGTCAGCTTGTATATCTCATTATCTTGTGAATATATTATGACAAGAATGCTATCTTTTGATATTTCAAATATTAGTGTTGCTTATTTGTTTTATTGTTCTTCCTGGGCAGCTATTGAACGTTTATGCACCGAAGTTTGAAACTGGCGGAAAGTTTTGGCCTGTGGTTCACGACGCAACAATAGTTTTCTTAATATTGATGCATATTATTGCCATTGGGATATTTGGTGTGAAGAAACTTCCTTTAGCTTCAAGCTTAACAGTTCCCCTTCCGATTCTCACTTTCTTATTCCATAGTTATTGCCGGAGACGATTCTTACCTAGTTTCAAAGGTTTCCCAGCTGAGGTAAATCGACATTCTAGCTTGGCTTATCACTTAGAGTTCATGATCTATTTTCATTATGTGATACGTCATAAATGCGCAAATCAATAGATGAATACGCAAGCATATTCACATTATATCACACATGGTTTAACAAGAACAATTGTGCACCTTTCATCAATTTTCTAAGATCTTTGAATTCTGACGTGTGGATAATTTCTGTTGTCCTATTCATTTATCTTTCATCTAATGTTTTCCACGATTCCGAGTTCTTGTCTCCTTCCAAAATAAAGCTCGATGTATTTTTGACTACGGTACTTGTGTTGTGCATCTAAGTGAAAAACTCATCAACTGAATGCAGATAGAAATGGCTCTGAATACTGATGTCATTTTTTTAATTTTTCATTCTTTTAGGAAGATCACAATTTCTTTAATTGGTTAAATCTTTCTAATTTCCTTGGTAGTTACTTGTAGTAGCAAATTAGGATGAGCATTGCTGAGTATGTATCTATCTAGCTGTTTGCTTTTATCAGTTTCTTGACTGCTTGTCATAAACTATCCAATTTTATGATGCAGTGCATGATCAACAAGGATAGACTTGATCGCAACGATCCCACCATATCTTCTTTCTATGAGAAGCTAGCCACTGCCTACGAAGATCCTGCTATGGAGCGAGTCAGATTTTCTGAAGCCAGTGAAAGTAGCACAACTCCTCTTCTGCGCAGTTATAGATGAGGTCCAACTCGTGGTTTTTTCTTACCACAAGTTTGAATTTTTGAGCATAGTTTCTGTAGAGCAAGTAGAGACTGGGTATGTATATGCTTCTATTTTCAAATGGTTTCTCTCCTTACTTTCTGAAAATACACATTTGTTTGTCTTGTTACTGTCTCTGTCTCTGGTTTTGAAACATTAGGAGGTTCACACAACTTATACTTGGTGTTTACAGCTATGAAAATTATGCTTGAAATTGTGTGCTTGCATAGTGGAGTTTGTTAGTAATTTATTTGAGTCAATTATTAGGGAAAACAAATTGTTGATTGTATAATGAGGGAAGAAGACTGGTGGGTTTTTGATGAAACTCCATGTGGAGCAATCAGAATTGATGGTTGACATATTCCTTGTGCTTATTTTTTGTATATATCAGGCGCCTCTCTCTCTCCCTCTCTCGTCATATTTCTTATTTATTTATTTATTTCTATTTATAGCACACACACACACACACACACAGTGATGCTATGAGAGCAACAGGGGGAGATGGAGAGAGAGAGAGAGAGAGAGAGAGAGAGAGAGAAGGTGTTTGGTTTGAATTCATTTGTTGCGAAATTATTACCATCTCTTATCTCAATTATTGGATTATCAATATTACTATGTGTATTTTGAATTTTCTACATTCTAATTGTGACTTTATAGAATGTATAGGAATTCTAAAATTTTCCTGAAATAAATGTGAATGTATTATCGAAGATGGACGCATATTAACTACAATAGTTAATGAAGATGGGTACCTGCAACTGCAAGTACGACCACCTTAGTATTATTCACCTTGTTCCGTACTCGCATGTATACAATTATATGCAACTGTATATTTAATTCCACTAAAATTATTAATACGTACCATCCATTTTATATATAAGTGACATTTATTTTGAATGAAGACGATAATTCTTATGAATAAAGTGGTTATTCCGAAGAAAAACGACAATGGTTTTAAATAAAAGTGATAGTTATTATGATTAAAAGTGACAATTGTTTTGAAAAGCGTGACACTTCTTACGAATAAAATTAACACTTATGTGTATGCATGTGTGTTGGTTTAGTGATAGAGTGGTTAATGCTTTAAGTTAAAGATCTCATATTTGAGTCCATCGTCACACGATCTTTAAAATTATTTGTTCATTGATAAAAAAACAAGTAACAGATATTCTGAATCAAAGTGATACTTGTTCAGGAACAAATTAACAAATATTCTTATCGATCGTCATATAATATATATATATATATATATATATATATATATATATATATATATAGGGGAATGCTAAAATAAGAACGCTTCTTAAAATATAAATTAGGAACCATTTTCAGCCCTTAGATCATCAAGATCTACGGTTGATTCATCACCTTGTTGGATAAATTCATGGTCCTGAGTTCGAATCCCAAAGGTAGCAAAAAATTATTTTTCGCAATTCATGCCTTTATACAGTTTATTCATGCGTGTTATACATAAAATTCATGCATTTTTGCTGGTTCGTAATTCTTAAAATAAGGGTGGTTTATTGAATAACCGCCCCCTATATATATATATATATATATATATATATATATATATATATATTATAATGAGAACCACACTTATCGTGAGAACATAAGAACCATTAAAATCAATGCATCTGCTATATAAATTAATGCATTCGCTATTAAATTTAATGCATTCGAAAATAATAAAAATTTTGCTCCCTTCAGGATTCGAACTGAGGATTTGCATTCATCCACCAAGATGATGCATCCACCGTAGATCTTGATGATCAAATGGCTTAAAATGGTTCTCCGTTCTAATTTTATTTAGTGATTCTTATTTGAACCTCTTCCTATATATATATATATATATATATGTTAGACTATAAAATAGGAACCATTTTCAGCCCTTGGATCATCAAGATCTACGGTTAATTCATCACCTTGTTGGAATAATTCATGGTCCTGAGTTCGAATCCCATAGGTAGCAAAAAATTTAATTTTCGTAATTCATACATTTACACAGCGAATTCATGGGTATTCTACATATAATTCATACATTTTAATTAGTTTATAGTTTATTGTCTAAAAGGAGTTTTCTGAATAGCCCTCCCCTATACATACAATTATAACAAAAGTCGCATTTTTCTAGTGTAAGTGACAATTTATATTGTTGATTTGTTATGAATAAAACTGACAATTTTTAAGTGACGATTGTCTTCCTTTTATATTTTTAAATCTTTTATGAAAATACGATTTCAATAAGTGACGTTTACTTTGAGTGGTATGATAGATTGATTAAATATATGATTGGGTATTTGAATGATAAGATGGTTAAACAAGTATAAAATTAATCAATTCATCAAAATAAATGATAGACTAATTAGAATTATTTGTCAATCTATCATATCACTCAAAGTAAATGCCCCTAAAAATAGCTTTATTCTCAATAAACGTAATTATTTTTCTGAATAAAAATAGTTGTGTTTGTGAGTAAAATTGACAACGCTTATAAATAAGAATGAATAATTAATCAGACTCTGAGTGGTAAAATATCCGTGCATATATATATTGTGGTCACGCTTACATTGCGTCTCAGTAAAAATTTATTTGTAAACCGAATTTTGGTTGTGTAATTATGAAGTATGGAGTAATAATTAAATAAAACAGCACAAGAAACAGAAGAGTGATGCATTGTGCAAGTCTTGTATGTTTTTTCCGTTGTTCAAAACAAACCCCACAAAATCTCTTATGTCTCTTCCTTTGACTCTTTTCTTTCCTTGTTTGCATGAAAATTCTTATCAATTTTATTAAATATTATTTGTTCGTCCATTATATTTTTGTTATATATGTATCATCTTGTATGTTTTATAATACTAACATTTAATATGATATTCAATATGCTTGGCTCGTTCTGTATATGGTATGAGATAAGGTGGGATATGTTTGACTGTGATATTTTTTACTATATGTCATATTAATATTATTTTTGGTAGAAAGTATTAAAATATATGTAAAATATAATATATTGTTTGTTATGATGTATTAAGATTATATAAAGTTAATAATGATTGTAATTAAGATTTGTATTACGTATAGTCGTATACCACCTTCATAGTATACAGAATTCCTCAAATCAATATAACATTTTCGGGCTTTTAATTTATAAAGGGTCATATATTTGATAATATTTCTTACCAAACAAAATATTAGAGTGTCATAGGTATATTATACACCCTAATCACCCGTACCAAACGATATATATAAGTATATAATAAGTACTATATCAACAATAAGAACGATATATAAGTATATAATAAGTATATATCAACAATAAGGAAAATATATAAGTATAATATGAATCTTACACCGCATATAATTATATTATCCTTTTTTCTTTGGGGCTATGTCATAAACTATATACTAATTCTATTTCTGGATTAAGGCTATTCTCGGAGACTACAAGAATAAGAGTTTAATGGTTTAAAATTTTGGAATACATTTAAATAATTACAAATAGAACCCCGATGAGCTAAATTCAATATAACGATCATAGTATTTGAATTATTAAATTTATTATTTATCCATTGATTCACAGAAATAATACTCGCGTGAATGTAAACAATTTCGGGAAATAAATTTGCAATTATCCAAATTATGAAATCTCAGTAGATAAACACTTTTCAGTTTAATCGAACTAATAATAAAATTATAATACCCCTAAAAAAAATACTAATAAAATTATAATAATTCAAAAGCATTTTACCCTTGTGTCAGCATCAACTGTTAAAAATATCAGTGTCAATAGCCTTCGGTAACATCGCTGTAAATTGTCATTAATAGAGTATAACCCAAATTATCTTGTTTAGTAAGTTAATGTTATGTTTCATACTATTTTACAATTTTGACCCAGAAAAATAGCATTAACTACTTTTAATTTTCCGGTTTCCTAATGAATGTAAATTAATAAAATAAATAATCATTTGTGAAACTCAAAAAAGGGCCGAACTTTTTAAGAATCTTTGAGCCATAATCCTAAGAAACAAAAAAAAAAAATTGATAGATGAAAAGGAGAATCGTCTAATAAACATAGTGTCAAAGTTGAAGAGCTGCAAAAGAAATGTTGGGACGGTTCTCTTTGGCCAAGGCATCAACTATACTTGATTTCCTTCGTGAAAATTTTAGAAAATAAATATTTTTAAAAATATTTTTTTTTCTTTTATAGTGTTTAGTGTAAACTGGAGTTGAGAATATTTTTAATGCTAAAACTGAAACATTTTGGTTCAAAATTCCCACTAAAATGGTGCTATCACTGCTATCATGCTATGTATTTGGAGTATAACTTAATTTTTGTGATTGTGAATATGAAAGTTCAAATGCCCTATCAAAAAAAATAAAAATAAAAAATAGGTACGGCTGTTCAATTTAAAATAAATTGGAAGTACAATGAATCAGCGTCTTCGAATAAAGTAAAGATGCTCAATCTATATCAATATAAAAAGAGTATTTTTCATAAAATTTAAGCTGCCTATTATAGTATTTAAGTTAAGATCCATATACTCCTATATTTATTTATGTATTTATTCTTTTCTATAATAAAAATATGTACTCTTGTAAGTTTAGACTATACCTACAAAATCCTTTGTTTTTTAAGACGGTTTATTGATTCAGTATAAATAGATTTTATATACTTGATAATAAGACAATTAATAATCTTCTTGTATCTAAAATTATTTATGTGATGAATTTATAATACTTTTCACATAATTCAATACTTTTACTTGCATTTCACGTTATCATGCACTACCCAAAAAAGAAAAAATCGAAAGCATGAAAAATCAAATATTGCCTCTTTTTTGTATTAGCTAGGGTGCGTTTATTTGGATGAAAAATGAGATAAAAAATATGTTTTTTTTTAAAATTATTTTTATATGTTTATTATGATAGAAGATTTTCTTTAGGTATGATGGAATATTTTCATGGACAGCTCATTTTTACTTATTTTCTCTTCAATATTGAATAATACTATTATTTTTAGATAGTGGTGTGAAAATATTTTTCAATATTTTCTCATTTTTTTCATCTCTAATAAACATATAATAGCAAATGAAACAAGTATAATATTTTTCATTTTTTTTATTCATCATTTGTTTAATAAAAAATTTACAATCGAAATAAACCCACTTTAGCGGATAACATTTTCCACTAATGAATACGATGTAATTAATTAGCGGATAACATTTTTCACCAATAAATCCGATGTATGTAATTAATAAGTATTTAATATCTTCACATTAGCATTATTTGTACGCCTCCACCATTATTGCCCGGATCCTAAAAGCCAATACAAAACAAATAGAAGCTTACCTTCGTTAATATCAACTTCATCTCTACTTAATCTAATAGGAGTATGTCATTTTCAAATGAATTGATAATTCCGATGCCTTTTACTCTTAAAATAATCACACAATCATTGTGCTGCCTCCAAATCTCACAAAATTAAATAATCAAGTTGATTTAGTTTTTTTAAAATAAATAAATTAATGATCAAAATATTTAATATTAATAAAATCAAGAAAGCATTTTCAGATTACATTTTGCACTTGCAAAATCTGCCTCATCTCAATACTGACATTTGGCCGAGTCAAATAGATTTCCCTTTTGTCTCTAAAAAACTAACAAAACTGTAGCAATAAAAAAAATGAAAAAAATAAGAAAAAACTTAGACCATTTCAACTCTACAGTCTCTCATATTTTGCATATAAAACCAACCATTTCTCACATCAAATGACAAAAATCACTAAACTCTCACACTCCAAAATCAACTACTCCAAAAAGAAACAAATGGCAAGAAAGAGAAAGGCTTGTGATTTTGTAGATGATGAAGAAAAACTCAACCCCAGAGAGAAAAACCTATCGCCCAAGTGGGACGAGATGGTGAAGGAGGCAGCCGCCGCGGCGGCGGTGGGCGGCATCAGGCGGGCCCGCAAGCGGTTCGTGGGAGTCCGCCAACGCCCCTCGGGGCGCTGGGTGGCGGAGATAAAGGACACGATACAAAAAATAAGAGTGTGGTTGGGCACATTCGACACCGCGGAGGAGGCAGCCCGAGCCTACGACGAGGCAGCCTGCCTCCTCCGTGGGGCCAACACTCGAACTAATTTCTGGCCCACAAATTCAAATTCTTCCTCAACTCCCGCCCTCTCCTCGAAAATCACCAACCTCCTCCTCAGCAGGATCAAAGCACGGAACAGTGCCTTGATCACTGCTAATTACATAACTACTTTGCATCCGTCCTCGTCCGTGTCCCTGACTCCGCCTGTCAGCCAGGAACATGCGGCGACAGGGGACACAGGGGAAATCCCCGACTTCTCAGAATCAAGCTTCACCGACTTCCTCAACGATCCCGATGAGAATTACACCATCGAAAACAACATGATCGATCACAAATATTCGAGTTTCGACTCATTTGCAACGCAGGCCGATGAGAAGTCGGATGAAACAGAGGTAGACGATGAGATGATGGTGATGATGGAGCCTGTGGATTTCCAGTTCGTGGACGAAATCGGATCGTCGATCGAGTACTCTGCTTTCGAGATAGCTGAGGAGATTTCAAGGCCAATGGTGCAAGAAGATGAGCAGTTAATGCTGAGTGAAGCAATGAAGAGGATGAACTATGAGAGGAAGTTCTCTGCTTCTTTGTATGCCTTTAATGGGATCAATGAGTGTCTTAAACTGAGCTCGAGCTCGACTCGATGTGATAGATCCGAGCAGCTCACGAGGCTTAGGAATGCTTGTAAAATGAACCGAGAGGAGGCAACCAACAACAACAACAACAACGACAACAACAACAGCAACGACGAACTAGCGAGGGAAAATGAGGAAGATGAGAATGCAGACGTTGGGTCCAATTTTGATGGAGAATCAATGCTGTGGAACTCCATCGACCTTCCAACTATATGCTACGTTAACTAATTCGATCGTCATTATATTTTGATTGTGTTTTCGTGATAATTTAGGTTCTAATTCAGATGTTTTTTTTGCTTGTCTTCCTAATTTTGGGCCATTGTGTGGACTCAAAAAGGAATGGCATGTTGGTGACTGCCACGTAGACATTCTTTGATAGTTGATTTGATTCGAGCTTCAAATAGCTCTAAGAATTGCACTTCAATCATTTGGTATGTCGTATTGTTTAGTAATTTCTTATATTAAATCGAGAATTGACTTCGTCCAACATTAGTTAAACCAAACTTGAAAAACAAAGGAGGAAACTAAAGCCCAATTATATGATATGAAAAATAAGACTAATTAACAAGAAATAAATATCAAAATTACACTAGAAAGAAAATGTTTGATGAATTAGGTATTGCATCTAGCAACCTGCAGCTGGCTCATATTAACTACTTCTAGAATTGAAGGATCAAATTCATAAAAAAAAAAAAAAAAAAGAAGTTACGGTTAGGAAATGGGAAGAGAGAACTCGCCGCAGAAGCCAACTCCGAATGCCGGCTTGGCACGACATTGATCTTTGAGAGATTTGGCTCATGGCTTGCAATAATTATGTACAGCATCAAGCTCTAACTCACCACACAGATCAAAAGGAGTTTTGTGGTTGAAATCCAGTTTCAAAGTACGCGAAGCTGGGCGAGAAAAGCCGCACAAAGATCAAGGAAGAGCAACTGCGGCCCCTGAACTCTCTGCAGATCGAGCAGATACTTGTCTTCGCGAGTTTTGTACAGCTGAAATGAAAGGATAACATTTATAGTGACAAGCATCAGTTTTACGTGGTGAATGAACCTCGATTTCATGAATAAATGGTGATAAAGAAGAGGTCCAAACCTATGGTGTGAAGATAAATAAACAGGGATCTGTATTATAGAGTTATATCATTGCTCATATAGCTAAACATGTCTACTTATCCTCTATTCTTGACACAGTTAATATGTATTGAAATCAGCAACTATGATGGTAGAATGCAAATATCAAAAGATTTACCTGCACTTCGAACTTGACCACATTTGGGGTTCCGATATTTCCTTCATTCTCAATAATGGCAGATTCATCTCCGAAATAATTAAGGGTCCCTTGATGGTGGCCGGGAGCGCCAGGAACCCATCTGCATTTCATGTTGTAATGTCCAATCTTTTTCCAGTAAACTTTCAATTCTTGCAGAGCTTTGAGAACTTCCGTCATGATCTCACGGGGATGGGCTCGAGACTGTCAGACAAGTCAAATGAGTAGAAGAGTAACTACCATCAACTTCAAAAGATTGATATATACACAAGGATTGCATGTATATTTGTGTGAGGTAGATTGTTGTCTCTTTTTAGATTTTGCTTCCCAGAGAAAATAAAAATTAAAAACAAGTGGAATTGATGAGATTTAAGAACTGAAATTATAACATTAAAGAAATTCAATTTATGCAGACTGATTAAAAACCTAGAAAATAGGAGTTCACTACATTCTTCAACAGTTTATATAAATATTTGGGTTAATGATCAAATCTATCCTAACTTTAGTTGGTTTTATCAACCCTATCCAATCTTTGAAATTTATGAATTATTTCCCAACCTCTAACAATTTTATCAATTATATCCTAACTTTTAAAGTTTATCAATTATGTCCTAACCTTTTCAACTTATATCAATTTTATCATTGGAGCTTCCCTCCAAAGACTGAATTATGATGTAGCGAGCCGGATGAGGACTTGTTAGATCACCCAAAAAATAAATTATCCACGAATTTCTCAAAAATAAAAAAATTCATGTAAAGACACTAATTTCTCAAAAACGTTTGATAATATTGATACAGGTTGAAAATGTTGGGATAGAACTGGTAAATTTTAAAGTTGGGATAGAATTGATAAAATAGTTAAAAAGTTGGATATATTTGGTAAATTTCAAAGGTTGGGATAGAATTGATAAAACCACAAAAGGTTAGGATAGATTTGATCACTAACCCTAAATATTAAATAATATGATAACTTTTTTTATATAAATTTAAAACCTATTTTGTATCATAAAATATATTTATATTCAATGATTTATATCTGAAAACTAAAAAAATAAAACCTTAGTCACAAATTAAAAGTTAGATCCAGTAAAAAATTTATATCTTGTCTTTTTTAATATTAAAATTCAATAAGTTATCTTATATAACAGAGGAGAGAAAAATATTTCCAACATTTTCTTTTTAAATTATTATCTAGGCTTCCTTCATAGTTGAAACGGCCCTATAAAGCAAACTACCATAATCTGCCATTGGAGCTGTCTATGTGCTCATATACACATCCTCTCACCAATGGGATTATAAAGCAGTCAACCAACCTGGAGTCCGAGTGCC
Organism: Salvia miltiorrhiza; assembly: GCF_028751815.1. Taxonomy (NCBI): domain Eukaryota; kingdom Viridiplantae; phylum Streptophyta; class Magnoliopsida; order Lamiales; family Lamiaceae; genus Salvia; species Salvia miltiorrhiza. The sequence continues at coordinate 41,309,591 of NC_080392.1, forward strand.
CATTTTCTGTCTGCTGGAAGTTGCCTCCCTCCAAATTGTTGATGATCAATAACCCCAGGAAGGCGCTCCCCAACAGGAGATGCTACAGGTTCACTTGGATTTGTGCAGTTATACCCAAATTCCTACGAGTATATAGAAATTCATGCAAGCATGTAAGGTTGGCAGGAACTTGTGCGTATGAACCAGCACGAAAGAAGATAATGTGTGAAGTTCAGAAAAAGGAAATCAGCAGTAACAATAACTCATAGAACCCGTGATACTGGTAACTGGTGATCAACAGTAATCAATAGATAACACAGTGTTCTTCCATTAACTTAAAAAACAGCATGTGGCAATTGGTTGTGTGACAGTAAGCTCTAATTCCCTTAAACATATAAGAATGCGCATCTTCTCTAGTTAACAGAAAAGCATACCACGGTCTCTTGGAACTCAGCTCCAAGGTAGCCATTGGCAACACGAAACCGATTGTCCAGCAGCAAATAGTATGAAACAGTCCCCTGATAAACAGTTGAGAATTAACAAACTTCAATAACAATAAAAGCCATGTCAAAAACCAACAAAATGTGCAGAGTTCATGATATTAATATTGATGTTATAATTGCAAAAGTTGTTAAGGTTGTGTTATTGGGTGTAAAGATTTTAAGATCATGTTGCAACCCAGAAAACGTGTAAAGGTCATGTTATTAGATGTGATTATCCCATATTAACAATATTAACAAGATAGAATAACAAAAGTTACCTCGTTTTGGACCCTGTTTCGAATAGATTCAACAAGTGCAACCCTGTCAAATCCCATCTTAATCACTTCCTGAAGAATATCTTCGTCAATCTGCACATTATGAAGTTTCTTGACTATAAACTTCCATATTAATGATTCTGAGCATTAAAATTTCAGGTCATGTAATACGCAAAAGTTGACGAGTAAGGAGAACAATGTGAAGGTCACATCAACCGGAAGGTAAACTAAGAAGGAGAGGACAAATGGTGCGGAAGCAATACTAACGCCAGAAAACCATTGGATAGAGATACAAAGAACTGGAAAGATGCTCAGAATTTTACTCTCATATCTTGGTCTTCATTGGACAATCATTGAGAATCTTGTAAAAATTTCTCAGTGTTCATAGAATCGGCTACATCTATTGTAGATATTGACCACACTTTAAGCTCCAGTTACCTTTTTAGCTTGTTGGGTTGTATCCGGTGGTGGCACAGCCAGATAACGTGGGAGATGAGCTTGGAACCAAGGGTGGGCACGAATCTCCGGAATACTCATTCGTTTCATGGGATCAACTATAAGCATCCTGGGAATCAAATCTCTTGCACAAGCAGATAAATGGCTGGGAAGAGTGTATATTCCACCCTAGAGACAAATTGAACAGATTAGCATTAAGTGCATCACGATATGTGAAAGTTTTCCTTCCATTTACAGCTATTTGCTAATGCTCTGAATAGGATTCAATCTAGGTTTCGTGGAATACCTATGAATTAATTATTGAGTTGACCAGCTAACAATTTTGGAGAACATTATAAAGCTTCAGAACAACAATGATATATGGTCTATAGGGAGCTCAGAAGTCAAATCTGAAGGGGCGAGGTAGTCTAAATTTCATATAAGCATATAAAACAGCTTGAGAGTAAGACAAGCAAAGCACTAAAATATTTTCAAGCTTGCACAAATTCTTAACTTGGCAAAAATTTAGCTACTTGAAGTCATAAATATTAAATCATGAATGAACTAACTAGCACCCAGCTCAATATCAGTGTAAATGATAAGTAGCAACTTAAGTTCAAATTTGGTCATTACCAATCTCAACTAAATTCCTTAAGAGCTTAAAATTGTAATGAACATTGTTATAAGCGATGCAGTGGTTCCTATGCTATTTATCACTAAGCTTCCAAGCATGAAAATATTTGAAGAGGAACTTACGAACATATAACAGCACGAGTTTATATGGATGCACCTTTATTTTTTTAAACAGGTTAGGAATATTCTCGTCATCGAATGGGAGGGTGCCACAGAGAAGTGCATAAAGAATTACACCACAGCTCCATACGTCCACCTCAGGTCCCGCATATAATTTACCTGATATAACCTATGGTAGAAACACATATCAGACTCTTTGAATTGCCCATTTCTGAAACACTCAAAATCTCCTCGACTCCAGTCTCTTTGTTTAAATTCTAACTACATATTTAGCTCATGAGTTTTCAAAGAGTACCTCCGGAGCAGCATAGTTGGGGCTTCCGCAACTGGTCTTCAGAAAATGACCGTCACGCATAATGTTACTCAAACCAAAATCAGCAATCTTCACGTTGTGCTTAGAATCTAAAAGCAAGTTTTCTGGCTTCAGATCTCTATGAACCACCATATTCCTGTGGCAGTACTCCACTCCAGATATTATCTGCAACCATTAGCACCACAAAGGCATTGCTATACTCACCATGAATGAAAAAATATCTTGATGAGTCTAAAAGGAAGCATCTAACCTGTTGAAAGAACATGCGTGCCTCCTCTTCATGTAACCTACCTTTCTCCACAATATAATCAAACAGTTCACCAGACTTCACAAATTCCATCACAACATATATGTCGGAATTCGTCTCCACAACCTCATAGAGACGTATGATGTGGGGATGCATAAACAATCTCAAAATTTTGATTTCCCTTCTGACTGCAAGAGGCAACCAACTGTTAAAAAAAACTAGCGTAAACTCGATTTAACTAACTTCTGCATTATTAGAGAAAAAAAAAAGTACAGAATAACATGAATAAAATACCTCAAACACAACTAGACACCAATGGAGTCTCATATATTAAAGAAAAAATTTACAGTACTGTCACATTAATAATTACCATCTTCACTCTGAGAAATGTTGCATGGACCTTACAGGCCTGATATGATACCATGGATTCACATTAAACCATAATACATATAGCAACTAATACATCCAAATTCAAAAAGGAAATGGCTGCTGCTTAGGATTTAGTGTAAATAAAAGAGAACAAAAGATAACTACAGTTTTATATTGCTGGAAGAATTCTATTTTGATTAAATATTGAAAGCATGATGAGTGAAAGAACCGCAGTTCCTCACAGAATAAAATTGGAAAATGAACATGGTTTATGAAGGGGAGGAGTGACAGCACAAAGACAGGAGCCGCACACTAAAATCATAGATGACGAGCACAGAAATTGGAGAAGACGTATAATAAACATATAGAGAATATGGTTTGCCTAACCTTTTTCGTCCATATCCATATTCTTTATCTTCTTACGATTTAGAATCTTGACAGCAACTTTGTGCCCTGTCAGTGCATGTTCAGCAATTTTAACTTTGCCAAATGAACCAATCCCAAGAGTCTTCCCAAGTTTGTAGTTCCGTAAGAAAGAATCCACACTGTTGCCATCTTGGTTTAATCCATCCATAATCCTAAGACGACACAATTTCAGATATTTGAAGCAGTGTGTATAGATAGAGCCATGCATATGACCTTAATTCATAAACCACATCTCAAGAAAGTAACAGCTACGTTAAGATTGATAGCAGCAAGTAACTATCCTCAATAACATTACTATGGGCAAGACATCAAGCATAATTGGCAATAGAAAGAGATGTCACAATAAACCACAATAAACCATCAAGTAAATTCATGTGTCCAGAATCCATTTCCTTGACACATATAAGCATAGAATTTTGGCCGGTCGAAAAACAACAGATTATCACTCGAAGGACAAAAACATTCAGTAACAAAAAATCGGCATAAGTTATCGCTGTGTTCAAAAACTTAATAAGCCAAACAATGTTACTTATTCAGCATGCTAAGCAAATTCCGCCAGATTTTCCATTTTACCTCATTCCTCTTTTCAAACAGGTTAATTAAAACACCCCTCAAGAAGAAGGGGGAAAAAGAGGTCAATACGACAATTTCTTATCAAGACAAATAGGATTGGAAATGCAAATTAAACGATGACATGCAAATTGAGAAAACAAAGGCAATCAACAAACCGAAAATCGCGAAAGGAACAACCATAAAAAATATCCCAATATTCCATACAACCAACTAAACTAAAATCACGACGCCCTATTACACCGTATCCTAAAGCTCAAACCTTTACCAACAACTCAGAAAAGTCCTTCAAAATCGCAAATGCAAAAAATTCATAAACTCGCAATGCTTCTCTCCAACGCAGATCTGCGAAACCCGCCGGAAAAGAGAGAACAATAAATATAATGTTAAAACAAAACCAGCTTCCTCAAATTAACCGCAGGATAGTCAATTCCAAATCAATGAATTCCAGCCAATAAGCTCAGAGATTACGAGAGAGAAACTTACACAGAAACTGCCCCGCAACAAAATCCCGAAACTACGAATGTATTATCCCCAAAAATATAGGCGAAGCAGGGATGAGAAAAGAGGAAGAATAAAATGACAAATTGGAGGGGATTTGATTCAGTACGAACGAAGTGTGTGCCCTCCTCCAATGCAGGTTGAGGAGATGATGATGATGGTGATGATGGTGATGGTGATGCTGAAAGCTAAGTTTGCTTTATTATTTGTTTAATTTTGATTTCTGGGTTTAATTAAGGGATTAATTAGAGTTGATTAATTAGACTTTTTATTGAAAATACAGTTACACAAATGGAAGTTTAGTTGGGTGGGGAAGGAAGATCCAATTATTGAGAGGAAACCGTGGGGCCGACATGTGACAAGCTTTGTTTGGTGTTATTTTGACGCTATGTCTATTTCAAGAATTATTTCATTTCTATTCTAATAATAGTATTACTATTATTATTGCCGCAAAACATAAAAGGGCTTATTTTTTTTTTTTTTGATCAATAAAAAATTCATTAAAAAACTGGGGTGGTACTAGGAGTACCAAAAACATCAAACAAGTGGTGCGAACTCGTTAGAGAACCACAAGGTAAAAGAAACATTGAACTCGACAATATGGAAGATTTTGTTCCAGCTCCAAAGCCTCCCTTTGACCTCATTAACAAGATTGGACACCTCCCAATTCTTGTTCTCAAACCTACTCTCATTCCTATACTTCCAGATCAGCCAAACAGTCCCAATCCAAAGAACTTTAAGGAAGTTCTTGTTTCTTTTACCTCTTCCTCCTCCAATGAAAGATATGAAATGATCTTCGACTTTTTGTGGTTTAGCCGTTTCCATTCCAATCCATTGATGGATTTTGTCCCACACGCGATCGACTTTCGGACAATGGAGAAAAGAATGTTCAGCTGTTTCCTCCCTCCACACACATGCATTGCACCACTGTTCTTCGGCTGGGATGAGGACATTCCTTTTGAGAAGGTTTTCGCAGGTTGGCAGCCTGTTACAAATGCTTCTCCAAGCTGTCACTCTGGCTTTGTGAGGAGCCGGTGCCGTCCACATAAAAGGGCTTATTTGCCTATGTTAAAGAGTGGATCCATTTCTAATATTTCTAAAAGATTAAGAAAGTCTTTTTTACACTTAAATTAACGAATCAATAGTTAGTTGTGTGACATATAATTGTCACAATTTTTTTTTTTATCTCAATTTTAAAAGTTGGGGGTCGGTCTCAAAGAGATAGTGGATAGCTTTTCACTTGGATTTTTTGTTTTTCTTCTTGATGTATTTTCTGATATGGCGATCGGCCTTGGATGGTTTTAAGCTCTATTGGTGTTGTTTTTATATAATAATAACATTTATTATTATTATTATTATTATTATTATTATTATTATTATTATTATTATTATTATTATTATTATTATTATTATTATTATTATTATTATTATTAGAGGTTGAATTTAGGGTTAATTATCTATAAATTATTGAATTTTTTAGCACACTCTTAACATATTGTGTTTGTGTTTGATTTTATTGTGTTGCTATTTTACCGTGTTGATACAATAACAACATAACACACGTAAATTGTGAGGCCTAGCTACATGTCTTATCTTTCCCCCGCCTTCATTGTTGCCGCGACTTTTGGGCCCACATTCGTCTATTATCTTTCTATGCCTTGGTCATGCTATGAAGACATTGTATTAGTAATTTACACGCCATTTTTATATTTTGGATAAAAATAGCAGTTGAGATGTACGTTTTTTTATTAACGAGGCATTTACTTATGAAAAATATTATAAATAGATTTTAAAAAAATAGTACAAGTTAATTCATCGTTTACTAAGATAAATATAAACTTTGGAATATTTCAAGGACCTCGATTACTTCTATTATTTGAGCCAATTTTATTATCTTCATTAAAAGTGTTGAATTTTTACAAATTTTAGTAATGAAATTAAAAAATTATCAATTATATATATTCTTATCAATTATGAAAAGTAAACACCTCTAAATCAATATTGTGTAGCCATAAGTACTTCAAAACATTTTCGAAATTGTTCAATAGATGATAAGGTCATAAACAGTCAATTGCAATAATGTCAATATTTAGATTTCAGAGTGCTTTTGGCAGCTATTACTTTTATTTTATAAATTTTTAAATTTCTTATTCCCTCAGTCCATGAAATGTGTTCCCGTTCAAAATCCCTTCGTCCCAATTCAATAGGTCACATTTCTTTATTTGGACGTCACAATTCAATTGACCTGTTCCGAAAATAGAAAAATAAATGTTTCCTCTGTCCACAAAGATCGTATGTTTATAGAATACTAAACTTTCAAAAAATCACATATTGTACACCATCTTTACTCAACTACTCCATACGTCCAGGTAAAATAGTTCATTTTTGAATTTTGGTACATCTTCAAAAAATAATCCATTTTCATTTATAGACACTACTCCACAAAATTAAGTTTACTAATTTTTTTGGTTATATCATGAACTTTTTTTTTTTTGTCAAAAAAGACATGAATTTAAGATTTATTTGCATCGTCCCACAACTGACAATTTCGTCCAAATTCAATTTGAATAATCTACTAATTAGGGGGCTTAAGTAAAGCTGTAGATCAATAATAGGCTGGGATAAAGCAATTTCATCCAAGTCCAATTTAATATAGTCCCACGACTTGCAATTTTTCACTGCGATAATAGATTGGATTTGAGTGAAATTGTACGTCGTGAGACGATTCAGAAGTAAATTTTGTATTTTTTTGGGCAAAAGAATAGGTCATGATATAAACCAGAAATTAACAAACTTTGGTAATTTTTCAACAATAACCCCTAACTTATTTACCTATCCTACTACATATTTGACCCATTAATTTATTCACTCACAAATACAAGTAATCGTCATTATTAACACTACCATTTAGGTGAGACTATTTCTCCACTCACAATATACTTAACCACTTTTATTAAAACTCGTATTGTTCTCTTCTAGAACTATTTTTTGGGACCCATGAAGTACTCCCTCTGTCCACAAAGAGTGTGTGGTGGAGTGTAGGGCACGAGTTTTAATAAAAAGTTGGAAGATGTGATTTTAATGTTAAAGGATAATATTGGGCCCACCAAAATGTAAAAGTATAGGGTGAACATTTTATAAATATTGAGTGTGAATGAGGTTTAAAGTATAAAGGATGTTTCTGAAAAAGGAAAACACACAATCTTTATGGACGGATGAAAATATTAATAAACACACAATCTTTGTGAACGGATGGAGTATTAGTTTTTCTCAGTTTGCTATCTCGTCCATTTTATGGTTAAACTTAGTGATGAAGTGATTGTGTGAAATGGTGCTATCTCAGCCATTTTGCTATCTTCGCAAACCGACGTCGTTTAGTAATCAACATATTTGGACACGTAGGATTTTAGAGGATCACTTCAACACTAATTCTGGCCGAAAAATGGAAAAGATAGCAAAATGAGAAAATAATAATAATTGAGTAAGTATAATACAAATTTTAAAGTCAGTGTGCTTCTCTGAAAAAAATAAGTCGCTGCGTAAAAGTAATTTTTTGAAAGTTCAATATTTTTACATGCAATTAACCCTGAAAAGTAAGAGGTATGTGGTAGGCTATTTATGGTAAAATTATAAATAAGTTGAAAAATGAAAATAAAGATATAAGATATTCATGGAGTAATGTCTAAAAAAAATACACTTTTATAAGACGTACTAAAATAACAATAATATATATTTTTAAGGGACCAGTAGAGTAATTATACAACAAAATAAAATTTACGGGCCATTGCCCATTCTGGATGGGCTACAACACGTACCTCAATTTTCCAGCCCTTTTCTAGCCCGTAATATTTCTCTCATGTTAATGGTATATGCTCATTTAAACTTTAAATCCACATAAATATAGTTTTTGGAGCTTTGGACATATAATTCATATTAAGTACTATATATTTACCCAATGTTTTGTATTAATTATAAATACATTTCTATTGTTTATCTATAAGTTTTTTAATGACATTCCATTCTACATAGTCGTTCTATATTTCAGCATATATAAATATGACATTTCTTTAGTTTTGTATACGAGTACTTAGAGCATCCACAGTCGGGTGCTCTAAGCACCGAATCGGTTGGGTGGGGTGGGGGCTGTGGGGCTTTTAAAATTTTCTTTTTTGATTTTGATTTTGATTTTAATTTTAATTTTCTTTTAAAATCCTAATTTTTTTAATTTTCACCTAATTTTTAGTTGTTGTAATGTTTTTAATTTTCAAATCTAATGTTTTATTTTTATTGCAATGTTTGAATTTTAATTTTAATGAAAATTTGAAATTTTAAAATTAATGTATAGAATTGAGGATTTTGTGAAAATGAAGCTTTAAGACACAAGGTAAAACACACGGGCTGTGGAGGACTGTATTTTAGGTGAGGACTACCACCTAAGACACGACCTAAGACACAAGGGCCATGAATGCTCTTAGATAACATATTTTAGTTGACAATATACAAACAGAAAAAGTTAATGAGTTCAGTATGATTTTTCTTTTTCAGGTTAATTATGAGGCCCATATCATATGAAATTAAAATGAATTTATGGAATAAAAAATTAATAGTTTAACCGTGTTAAAGATTGAAGATGCGATTAAATTTGCATTAAAGTTATTGATGGGGGAATTATTTTATTTACTTTTTAGGGGCAATAAGATTTAATTTTAACCATTCAAAAATTACAATTTAATTTAATGATAAACTTCCAACATTTTGCAATTCAAGTTATTATAAATTATGGCATTCCAAAATGATATCGTGCAATACATGACATGTACATTTGGTCACGAAATTAATTATGTGCAAATTTATGAATTGAAAATTTAAATATTCTTTCTTTTTATCGTAATTTTTGAAACATTTTTTTTCTAAATCACATAATTTTTGAAACATTTAATAGAAGTTTCAAACAATCTTAATTGCGATTAAATTGGACTATGTAATATGTTTGGTATTGTTCGATACTTCGATAAATGTAACATTAATACACTATTATAATTAAGTCCAACAAAGTAAAAAACGCACATATTTGATATAACAATGGCCAAAACTACTGCACAAAGTTTTCAAAGGGGAGAGAGAGAGGCTCTAATACTAATTCACGCTGGAATTGTTTACTATATACTCTCTCTCTCTCTCTCTCTTTTGAAAGGTGAAATCAAATAATATTAAAGGAGGAGGAGTACAAGGGGTACTCAAGCCCGTACAAAGTGAAAAGAAGACAAAAACCTCACAACGGAGATAGTAAAAACATCTACGCCATAAGACAATAACAAGGATCCAAAGACCAGTCATGGGTCGAGTAGCCAAACTTGTTTGGATAAAAAGCCTTCAGCCATCACCACGTACTAAACATAATACCATCCACCACTCTATGAGCATTGAGATTTTTATCTTCAAACACTTTCTCATTTTTAGCTTTCCAAATCTTCCAACAAACACATTGCCAGATAGTGTTGCACATCAGTTTACATTTCTTATTCTCACCTTGCTAAACAAACTCATTGAAGTGTTCCAAAAGCAAAACAGAAGAGATGGGAGAAATGTTCATCCACTTACAGATAAGCTCTCATACTTTAACTGAGAACAAGCATAACAGTAGAAGGTGATCGGTGGATTCCAAAAGGCAGGAGCAAAAAGGGCAGCAGTGATCACCATTCCCTAACAAAATTCCTCTTTTCAACAAATTTTCTCTCGTTGGAATTTTGTCAAGAAAAGCTCTCCAGGCAAAAGAAGAAACTTTCATGGGAACTCCTTTAGCCCAAATGTCTTTGAATGCAGCCAGTGAGTTATCCGTGGGGAAGATAGCTTTGTGGATGTTTGAATACATCTCCTTAGTAGAAAATTTTCCAGCATTAGCGCCATTCCACGGGATAGAGTCACTCACAGAGTGACGGAGAGAAACCCTGCAAAGAACAGACCACAACTCCACAAAATCCACAAATTCAGAAAAATTAAAAGCTCTTTCCCACACAAAACTCCACACCCAATCACTCTCTCTAAACATACCCATCTCCCTAACCTTACTCCCCTTTTGAGAAGAAAAGCAATACAAATTCCAGAATCTAGTTTTAAGAGTATTCCCCCCCTCAGCCCATGGATCCTCCCAAAACAAACAATTCATTCCATTACCTAAAGAAAGGGAAATGTTATGGCAGAAAATGTTCCCCTCCAACCCTTTGAAAATAATTTTCAAGTCCCTCCACCAAAAAGATTCCAACTTACCATTAGTCACAGCACTTACCCCATCAACCATCATCCCGTATCTAGATATAAGGATCCTCACCCAAAAAGCATTTTGATACTTGGAGAGTCTCCAAAACCATTTGCAAAGGAGAGCCGAATTAAAGGCTTGTAAATCTCGAACCCCGAGTCCACCATCAGATTTGTTACGGCAAACTCTATCCCAACTCACCCAATGATTTTTTTTTACAGTTATCACTCCCCTCCCAAAGGAAATCACGCTGCATTCTAGTCAAGATTTTGATTATGTTCACTAGGGCTTTAAAAAAAGAGAGGTAATACAGTGGTAAAGCTGAAAGAACCGGTTTTAAGAGAGTGATTCTACCACCGAAAGACAAAGCTCTTTTATCCCACCCTGTTAACTTCTTTCGAAACCTCTCAATGACAGTTTTCCAGATTTCTTTTCTCCTATGATTAGCACCAATCGGAAGGCCCAAGTAGATAAAGGGAAAACTTCCAATTTTGCAACCCATGATGTTAGCAAAAGAGATAATTTGTCTGATATCCACTCTAATGCCATGAATAGAGCTTTTGAAAAAGTTAACTCTAAGCCCCGAAGAGATCTCAAATAACCTGAGAATACCTTCAGTCGCCATCACATTGTAAGGAGTGGCCTTACCAATAATCACCGTGCCGTCCGCAAACTAAAGATGACTCACAATAACTTTCTCTCTTCCAATTTCAACACCCTCAAAAAGGTTGCAGCTGATTGCCTTATGCATTAAACAGTTCAATCATTCAGCCGCAATGAAGAAGAGGAATGGAGAAAGTGGATCACCTTGTCTAATACCACGATGAAGAGAAAATTCGCCCGAAGGGCTACCATTCACTAGAACAGACATAGTAGCAGATGAGAGGCAGCTTTTCATCCAAAGTCTTTATTTTGGGCAGAAGTTCATCCCTTCCATCATTTCATCAAGATATTTCCACAAAACCGAGTCATATGTTTTCTCAAAATCAACTTTAAAGATCAAACTGCTGATATCGGACCTCTTGAGAAAGTCAACCGATTCGTTGAGAATCAAGATGCTATCCAAAATCTGTCTATTCCCAACAAATGCACTCTGGTTATCAGAGATAATTTTGCTCATCACCTTCGCCAATCTTTTTGCCAAAATCTTCGCAAGAATCTTGTAGGAACACCCAATAAGAGAAATGGGCGATAGTCAATCACCTGGAGGGGACAACTCTTCTTAGGAATGAGAGTGACGAACCAAGGATTAGCGCCTCTGACAATTTTTTGTTCTGGTGGAACTCAATTAAGAATTTTGTGAACTCGTTCTTAAGCACCTGCCACATTTTCTTGATGAATTTGAAGGTGAAACCGTCTGGTCTCGGGCTTTTGTTTCCACCGCAATCCCAAACAGTCTCCTTGATTTCATTTTCTGAAAAAGGGACGATGAGCATCTCGTTGTCAGCTTGGTCAATCATTTTCAACACAAGTGAGTTGATGGCAAATCTCTTTTCATTTCTCCTTGAAATGATTCATAACCGCACCTTTAACCGACTTCACATCATCTTCCCAAGTACCATTAATCATCAAACCCTCGATCGTGTTGGTAGTCGATCTAGACTTAACACATCTGTGAAAGAATGCAGAGTTAGCATCTCCTTCTTTAATCCAATGGACTCTCGCTTTCTGGTAAACATAGCTCTCTTTGATTTTTCTCCAGTGCCAAAGTTCAACCTTGGAATCCCTGAGTAACTCCACTTCACCTTCATCAAGGTCTCTATTCTCTTGAAGTTTATCCATCTCTCTCCATGTTTTCTGGAAAACTTCAATTTTGTTATCCAGCTCACTATAGTTTTCCTTGCTCCAAATCTTAATGTCTGATTTTAAGAGTTTAAGCATATCTTTCAACTTGAAGCTTCCCCATCCCTGAACAGAGTAACTCTCCCACTTTTCCTTGATAAAGATGGGGAGCCTTGGATTGTCGAGCCAAGTGTTGAAGAACTTGAAGGGTTTAGGCCCCCAATCCTTGAAACTGTGATAGAGAAATAATGGGCAGTGGTCAGAACCCAACTTCGGAAGACCAATAAGTTTACAATCGCCCCATTCATCCATCCAAGAGTCGGAAACAAGGGCTCTATCGATTCTACTACAACATTTCTCATCGAGTCTGGACCATGTGAATTTCCTACCAGAGAGTGGAACATCAGAAAGGCCCGGATCAGTGATGAATTCCTCGAACTTCTTAGAACTAGATGTGGATCTGCCACTCCTCTCACATGAGTTTCTAACTTCGTTGAAATCACCAATAAGTATCCAACAATCAAAGTTGTCATTTTTGATGAGGTGGGTGAGATTATTCCACAGCTCAGTCTTTCCACTAAAAGTACATGGACCGTAGATGTTAACCACATTACAAATATTTCCTGATCCAATCCATTCGCCCTTAATACCTACCGCCCCTTCCAGACTCTTGAATTTGTCTTTCTTCCAAGAGATCTATATTCTCCCTAAAAGCCCATTGGCATCACGAGCAATCCAACCAAATTATGTACTTCCCCAAAGACAATTGAAGAAAGTGTTATTGTGATCTTGGATTTTTGTTTCTTGAATGCAAACAAAATCTGGACAGAATTTTGCAATCAATTGCCTGACTTCCTGTTTCTACAATCTCCCTCCCAACCCCCTAATATTGTACGAGAGTATCTTCATAAATCCATATTGTTGTTAACTCCGCCCCTATTACCTTCAACATTAATTCTCCATTTGCTTTATAATCTTAATCTAAAATCATTTTCTTCAGAAATCACACCCAAATTTTTCCCCAACTCCACAATATACCATAGTAGTGTAATTTAAAGAACATGTTCCTGACCTATGTTTTCCTACTTCCTCAGAAAAAATATTTTCCCCTTTACTTGAACTAGCCACACAATGTGTATTCTGCAACCTTTTCATCTTTCTTTTTCTTTTTTCCTCATTTTGGGCTTTCTCTTCAGAATTCATCATCTCTCTCATTATATATATCATTCCTTAAAAATAAATAGCACATACACAAATTAAGTAGTTAAATACCTACGAAAAATCTCTTAATTTAAACTTTTGTCAAAACACAAAAAGCACATCCATCCAGATATTTTAAGACCATTATACATATAAACTCTGAACTTATTAAAATTTGATGTATGGTAATAGCACACTATCAAACGAAATGACACTATTATGCGTATCTTGATCAAATTCACGAAGCGATTCTCATATAACCCACGTCAAAAATACATTATTTCGAATTATTTTATTTTGTGCGAGTTTTTAAATAAAATGAAGCGATCGTGTCTTCTTGTACATGATTGGCCTAACAATTATTTGGTGTTAATTTAAAGATAAATGGTGGGCCTATGACCCTAAATTATTTTGCACGATCAACACTTGCTTTTAATTATGTCAATACTAGTCCCTCAAAAAAAATAAAAATATGTGAATACTAGTATACTGAACCCAACTTGAAAATATACTGAATATATAAGAGATATATATAAAAAAACACCCTTTATCGCAAATAAATTATGAAATCTTTTTAGTACGACGCGATAGTTGTACAAAGTGTTGAAAAAGCAATTACAATTATTTTGGATGAGTTAATGTATGAAAGTATTAATTTTCATATAATAAAAATAAAATAAATGATGAAGTTAGTCTTCGTTTGATTAATGATGAAGTTATACGGAAGCATGTCAGACCTGATATTATACTTAATTTATCTTCAAAATGGGTAATAGTAATATAAATACTAAGGGTGACTTTGTTTTTTCATTGTATTTTGACTAAAAAATCACGTTTTTTTTTATATTTATGATTATATAAGAATCCAACTATATATACGAGATTGGTTGTTTATGTCTTTCACCTTTTTATTCTTATTATCCACAATTTATCAACAATTTTCTCATGTACCTAAGCCCTTTAAATTAGCATCAAATTAATGAGGGCTAGGTTTGTAGTGATCGATGGGTCACAACCACTCAATTTTTGAAAGTTTAAATGGGAAATGAGTCAAAAATAGCTAGAATTGACCATTTCAGGTTTCTGATATTCTTGAAAATCAAGAAGAAGAAGAAAAAAAAAAAAAACCCATATATCTTCGATCCCCAGAAGTTTTTTTTGAATGAAAAAAAGCTTATGAATGGACATTTAGTTGATCATTCATGACGTTCGTTCTTTGTTGAATTTCAAAAGTATTTTATCTTTTGCAATTTTCATTCACGTCCCAATGTATATTCGATCATTTGCAATGAATTGTTTATAAAATAACCCTTAAAATTTCAATTGGCAGTGGCTGCTTTCGAAAAAATGAGGCATGCTCCTATCCTATGCATCTGAATCTCTGGTCCAATATTCATCTTGATTTTAATATAATTATTATTAATAAATTTTAATTAAAAGTTATAATTTTGATTGAGAAATGATAATTTTAATTGGATCCCAGTGAAAAATTAAGTTTTTTCGACAAATAATAAAGGGATGGAATTTAAAGTACCCACTTTGGTTAGTTATCTTACAAAATTACCCACCCATATAAGATGTCTTATAAAACTACCCACTTTGCAATTGATGGTGATAGGTTTGCATCGTTTTCCGTAAAAGTTCTTACACTTTTCTTACACAAGTACACTTGTGTAAGAAAATGTGTAAGAGAGGTAGTTAAATATGACTCTAAATCTGAGGAAATGGCATTATTTGTAACCCTAAATGCCTTAAGTTCGAAAAAATAAAGACAGGTATTCATGTTATTAAACATGTATAAGAAAGTTGAAAAAAAATTAAATGTAGCGTATTATGAAACAAGTTTTTTTTTGAAGCTAATACAACAATTACCCGCCTGTTAATCGTAGCCGTTAGACGTAGCCGGCTGGAAATGGATCCTAGCGGCTACTGTGACCGGCTAGGATTAACAGGCGGGTAAATACTTAATTAGCTTTAAAAAAAATTCTAGTTTCATAATAATCTTGATTTAAAATTTTTAAACAGACCTAATTTTTATTATTATTATAAACTTAAAGGGTGATTGGACAATTCACGGGTATAATGCAGCTTTATAGGGGGCAATCTCTTTGCAGTAAATTCACGAGAAGGAAATTGACAAAATAAACTCAATAAGTCTAAATTTATATAATTGAATATGAATTAATATTGTAACACATAAAATAATAGCAAATAGTCGATAAAAAAATTAAAAAACCATATATTATGAATCAATGAATCATAATACACCTTACAACCCATTACCCGCCAGAAATATGTAGCCGGCTGCCGTAGCCGTGGGTAAGAAACTACTCACGGCTACAGAGTACGGCTACTAAGTACTGGCGGGTAAGTTATTAAATGTCTTTAAAATATTTTTTCATATCACTTTATATAATGTTAGTATTTTTTACCCTTAATTTACTACTATTTCTTCTATTTATACACGAAAACTTAATTTTTTTTTTAATTATAAGCTTAAAGGGTGATTGGACAATTCATACGGCTACAATGCAGCTTTATAGGGTCTATTTCTTCTTTGCAGTAAATTCACGAGAAGGAGATTGACAAAATAAACTCAATAAGTCTAAATTTATTTAGTTTATTTGATTGGAATATGAATTAATATTGTAACACATAAAATAATAGCAAATGATGGATAAAAAAATTAAAATATCATATATTATGAATCAATGAAACATATTACACCATAACACCAAGTACCCGCCAGAAATATGTAGCCGGCTGCCGTAGCCGTGTGAAAGAAACTACTCACGGCTATATCGGACGGCTACACTTTAGTGGCGGGTAAGTTATTAAATGTCTTTAAAATAATTTTGCATATCATTTTATATAATATTCGTATTTTTTACCCTTAATTTACTACTATTTCTTCTATTTATACACGAAAACCTATTTTTTTTTAATTATAAGCTTAAAGGGTGATTGGACAATTCATACGGCTATACAGATAGGCGAGAATCGCGGAAGCTTTATTGGGGGGATATACACGGCTGTATCTCAAATTCACAAGGCAATTTAAGGCTTGTTTGACCAAGAAACCCATTTACATGTATAAGAATTAGAACTTTTAACCTAGCCGCATTCCATTTTGAATTCACGGCATCAGTTTATTTTTTGAGAGAGAGTGAGAGAGAGAGGCAGCCGAGAAAGAGAGAGAGAGAGAGGAGAAAGAGCATCGGGTAAATTTTTGAGAAAGAGGAGAGCATTCCAAACCGAAGGTAAATTGGAATGAATTTTTTTTTTTTATTTGTTTTCTTGTTTGTCCATGTTTGAATGAGAATCATTTTTTTTGAACTTGAAGGAGAGCATTCACGATTTTTTCAACGTCCGAAGGCATACACATGGCTTCTTCTTCAAATCAAGTAAGTATCCTATTTCATTGATTTTAAATTCGTGAATTGGGTTCGTGAATTATTTTGGTGAAATTGTTTAATTCGAATTACTTGTGTTCGTGAATTGGGTTCGTGAATTGGGTAGTTATTTTGTTGTAGTCATTTTGGTTGTAGTTATTTTGTTGTAGTCATTTTGTTTAATTATTGGGATGGAATTTACTTATGTTGGGACGAAAATAATTAATTATTGGTTGTATATTCATTTTGGTTGTAGTCATTATGTTTAATTATTTTGTTGGGACGAAAATAATTAATTATTTTCGTGAATTACTTATGTTATTTTGTTGTAGTCATTTTGGTTGAATTAGTTATGTTATTTGTGAATTAGTTTGTATATAAATTGATTTAGTTTAATTTTAAAATCATTTCAATAATTTAAATAAAATACACAACCAAAGAATTGAATTGGGTAGTGCATAAATTGAAACTAACGAGAACCATTCTACATGTACATAATTATTTTCGTGAATTATTAATAAATTGTTTAATTCTATTTGGTTGAATTACTTATGTTATTATTAAATTTTGTGTTATTTTTCTTAATTAATTATATTTTGGCTTTTTAATTGATATATTTTTGGTATTGAATAGATCGATTATCGGAGGCCCAAAACAATAAATCGCCCCGGGACGCAGATCAGTTCTTACTACAAGACCAGTTATTTGTCCCGGGTACCCGAGCGACTGAGGGAAATTGGGGGCGACGCACTGGAGAATACGTTCAGGCAGGGTTGCTTTGGACATTTGTTGGATTGGGAGCCGGGCAACAGGTGCAACATGGCATTGCACCATATTGTCTCTCGTCATCTGCTGGATAGTGACGATGTGATGTGGTTCTACATCAACGGCAAGAAGGTTTGCCTTGATCACGCCGCTTTCGCTCTTGTGACCGGATTGCCATTTGGGCCACATCATTTCGATCCATTAGCCTCCCACAATTTGAGAAACAATGTAGCCTACACACGAGTTTGTGGCGGGCAGCGCTTGTCAGTTCAGGAGTTGGCAAACATTTTTTTTGATCAGTGGACGGAGATTGTCGACCCCGACGGCTCGGTAGCACTGCGTGTGGCCCACCTGTTGGTGCTACACGCATTTGTTTTGGGCGTGGATTTGCCACGACCCGTGGAGATCTGGACGTGGGCTTTGGTGGAAGACTTGTCGGAGTTCTCCACATTTCCTTGGGGTGCAGCGGCATATAATCGCTTGAACTACAGGATGAAGAAGATGTCGAAAAAATAGAAGTACCACTTCTATGGGCCTTCTTGGGCTCTATATACTTGGGGTCTTGAGGTTGTTCCCGGCTTGGGCAGAGCCGTCGCTCTACATAATGCCGGGATAATACCTAGATTCAAGAGGTGGACCTTCTTGAGTAAAATCAGTGAAGATTTGCAGCCCCTATTTGAGTCACCGGTAATAATTTAAGTGTTTATTAGTTAATTATATTTGATGTTATGAATATTAATCATCATGTACATATATTTTTTATTGTAGGAGAACGATCTTTATGAGTTGCAGCCCGAACAGCAGGAGGCGAGGACGCAGTGGTGGCTATCGGTCGCGAATGAAGGAGATGTCCAGTTTCCAGGTCCGGGCGTCTTCGGCCAGAGGAATCCTCGACCGGATGTGAGTGGTGGGGACCGCTCTGAGGCATCTATTCAGGTGGAACCCCGACGTCGCAGTTCGAGGTGCGAAGATCGGGGAAAGCGGCAAAGACCACAGGTGGTTTCGTCCTCGTCGAGCAGTGGCCAGCGGGATCAGACTGGCGGCGGCGATCGCCCCGTGACTTCCGGCCGGAGGTCACAGAGTCACAGGAGGCCCAGATACGGGGGAGAGAGCAGTGCTGCTCATGGGCCTTCTGGTTTGAGCGAGCAGGAGTGGCAGCGCATGGAGCAGATGGTGTGCGAGAGTGAGGGCCGGGTGGCGAGGCGTGTGGAGGAGAGCCTATTCACGAGGCTGAAGAATTGGGCAGAGGAGACCTTTGGGTGTATGCGTTGCCGATGCTCGCATAGCACCGATGTACGTCAGCCCATGCCTGCTCCAAGACCTCAATCGGACAGGCGACGAGAGCCCGAGGCCGAGACGGAGCCCGAGACGGAGCCCGACACGGAGGATGCGCCATCACAGCAGAGGTCCCCTGCACACGAGTCGCCTGCTAGGGACGCGGGTCACTCCGGCAGTGATGATTATCAAACCCCACCGGGCCCGCATACTGGTTTTGGTGTGCCCACGACTTTTGGGGCTGGCCTACAGTTGACCCCATATCTGGGGCCACGCTACTCGTACACTGAGCAGCCCTCGAGCTCAGCACACCCATTCGAGCCGCCTCGTTCTTCGCTGCCGATTCTGGCCGAGGCTGGATATTCTCAGGAAGAGATGGAGCGTTTATGGCAGCAGTTTAGTGGGGTAAAAGCTCAGTATTTGTTTTAAATTTTACTTCTAATTGAAATTACGTGTCATTTATGGACTGTTTATATGTTTAACTTGTGTTGTTTTAATGTAAATATAGGGAGCTTCTGCTTCTGGGGCAACACCTGCCATTCCCCTCAGTGTTTGTCCACCACCACCAGAGGATGCGCAACTGCGCCGAAGCTACCGTGAGCGGCAGCCTTCGGCTGCGCTGAGATCCCCATACGTTCACAGCAACGAGCCGAAACCCGTCGACAACAAGTATATTCAGGGATTTACTCGTATGGCGGAGCGTCTCCGTGGTGGGAACTACAGGAAGTTGGTGGTGACAGAGAGTGGGCACCCGATCAAGAGGCAGTTTTGGGTGACTCTCATGAACAGGACTAAAGAGCTCGAGCCCGAGGTATCTAATATTTTTGATGCACTTGTTACATGTTGTACCCTCAGTGTTTACTTAATATTAACATTAAAGTATGTGCAGCATGTAGATGCGTACATGATGACGCTGAGGCATAGGCTGGTGAGCGGTACAGACCTGCTTCAGGACATCGATCACAGGAGCCATATCATATTGGATGCGGAATTCTTCGTAAGCATTAACATATTTTTAGTTTATAATAAAGTATTATTTGAAATAATGTTTTTCTTCTTTGCAGACTTATTTGGATAGAGAATACAATGAGCTTATTGATAAACATGCATTTTTACCTCTTAGTGTGTCATATTTGATGGTTAGTTATGAGGTTTTTGTGTGTTTGATGGTTTATTTTGAGCTTATATTGGTTTTTGGTCAAGAACTTGTCACTCGCTTGTGTTTGAACGTATTTTCAGAAATAAAGAAGAAGAATTTGGAAGATTTGGCTGAAATACAAGTTGTAGTTCATCTCGAGAGGAGTTCGTGAGCGCAAACGGTTCGTAAATCGGAGTTCGGACGAGGGAGAACGAGCCAAAACAAAATCACTACGCAAGACCGCGCGAGGTCGCGCGGTCCAGGCGCGCGGCCGCGCGACCCGACCGCGCGACGATGGCAGAAGTTGCTGGACTGCTCACGCGGGCACAGCGCGCGGGCGCGCGAGAAGGCCGCGCGAGCTCGCGCGGGTCCAGCCATGCGGCCGCGTGACCCGGCCGCGCGAAACGCCGAGTTCTGCCCAGTTTTTCCGATTTTTCACTAAAAGCGCGTTTTTGGAGTATTTTCGGGCTTAGACGACCTAGGGCTCATAAATACCATCTTTTAGCTTATCCCAGACACCTTTTATCATCTTTTATCATATTCTGACTTTTCCTGAGAGCTGTGAGACACGGAGAACACCATTGGAGCAAGAACTGAAGACTCTCGAATTCTACTACGGTTTCATTGTTGAATGTTTATTTGTGTATTTGAGATATTGATTTTTAGTCATATGTCTATGTGTGGCTAGAATCCTTTTTCCCAGGGTTTAGGGAGTAGACATGATTTGAATTTCTGACTGTTTGATTCAATTAATTGAGATTGTTTTTCCTTTTTATGTTCTTGTTACAATTGTTTGCTTTATTGATTGGCCACCAATTTAGCATAATCATAGGTTTTAATTTGAGATCGGGAGATGATAATTATTACCTGAACTAAGAACATAGAACACATATATTTAATTCTAAAGGGAATTGATATTTGTGAGGGCGTTAATCCTATGAGCTTTTAGGAGTTGCATGTTAGAAGTGCGATCCGGGGACGGTAGCCTTGCATGTAATCAACGGTTTGTATGCCACGGGAGTGGGTATAGACTAGTTTTGAGATTGCCTTAGGAATCATCTTATTAATTGAACTGAACATGTTAGTTAGGAGAATCTGTTGAAACCTTTGCCTTGGGAAATCTTCTCTTATCTGTTTATCTGTTTCGCAGCTTGATTTATTTTCTTTCCTGCTGTTTATTTATTTTGTTCTTTACAACAAAAACTCTTAATTTCGTTTGTCCAGATAGAGTAGAATAATTTAGGATAGGAATTGATTAAATCAGTCTCTGTGGAATACGACCTTGCTTGCTACTGTACACAATTGCACCCGTACACTTGCGGCGTGTTAAATAAAATAGCGAACAAGTTTTTGGCGCCGTTGCCGGGGATTGATTTTTATCAGTACTATTCTGTTAATTGTTTGATACTACTCTGGATTTTTATTTCTGTTATTTATTTACGTTATTTACTTCTTTCTTGTGGTTCTAATTTGAAACTGGTGGATTGTTTAGGTAGTATATGAACACGAGATCTAAAAATTTACCTTTAGTAGATTTTGATCCGGAGATTGAAGCTACGTGCCGCCATAACAACAGCCAGACGACCAAAGTCAAATTGGATCACATGGCTACTGCGGAAGAAGTCCGTGCTTTGAGAGAGCAGTTGCAGGCGGTGTTGGATGCTCAGAAAAATGCTGCCGAGCAGAAACAGCCGCCTATTGATGAGGCATTTACTCCACTGTACCAGTACCAAGAGCCGCCCAGAGTCAACGCGACTAACTTCGAGCTAAGGACTGGGCTGATCACGATGGTGCAGCACAACCAGTATGGAGGCAAAGCCGTGGAGGACCCAAATGCGCATTTGGCGCAATTCCTGGAGCTGTGCAGCACTGTCAAAATGAACGGAGTCCCTGATGACATTATACGACTCCGCCTTTTCCCATTCTCACTCAGGGATAAGGCAAAGTCGTGGTATCAAACTCTACAGCTGGGAGCTAATCCTGTATGGGGGGATTTGGCTGATCTTTTCCTGCGGAAGTTCCATCCTCCCGGGCTCACATTGAAGTTGAAGATGGACATTCTTCAATTTCAGCAATTTGATGGAGAGACTTTGGCTGAAACATGGGAAAGATACCAGGAGAAGCTGAGGAAGTGCCCGTCCCATGGTTTTGATGAGGGGACTCTGGTGGTCATGTTTTACAATGCGTGTGGTGAGCGTGCGAGAATGTTTATGGATACAGCTGCAGGGGGCTCATTGCTCAAGAAAGGGAGTTCTGAAGCTATGGAGATCATAGAAAGTATGGCAGCCACGAGCTACCAATGGCCGTCCGAGAGAGTTCACTTGAAAAAAGTTGCTGCTACCTCCAGTTCGGACCCTATGGCGTTGATCTTGACCCAGCTGGCAGAGATGAACTCGAAGATCAATGCCATGACTGTTGGCAATCCTGAGCCGGCTGTGGAGATCCCAACAGGCGTAGAAGACGCCAACTACATCAATGGCAGAAACTATGGGAACTATCAGCATGGACAACAGTTTCATCATGGAGGGCGTCCACATCCCAATTTGGCTTATGGGAATCCGAATAACGCGCTTCATGCTCCACCTGGATTCTCTGTCACCAATGGAGTCATCAATGATGAAAAGAAGCCTAATTTGGAAGAAGTGATGATGAAGTTCATCTCCAGGGCAGATGAGAGGATGGAAAAGCTGGAGTCCAATGCCGTTGCTGTGGGGACTCAAATGAAGATGTTCGAGACCCAATTGGGTCAAATATCCACCGCCGTCAACAAGCTCCAACAAACAGGAAATCTCATAAACAATGCCAAGGTGAACCCAAAGGAGCAGTGCATGGCCATTGGGTTGAAGAGTGAAGTCACTTCTGAAGGCAGCCATGGTTCTCATGAGATGGAGAGACCAGAGTTATCGTGGAGAGTCTGGGAGGAAGGCCGACGACTTCCACCTCACCTGCGTCCTCCTGGGTGGTTGCCGTTTCCCCAGCGTCATTTTAAGATGGTTGGTCTGCCGAGCGGGACTACACAGGAAGGGGCCATGACGGCAAAAGAGGAGAGCGCACGGCTGATTGAGGAAAAAGCTGAGGAGGTCACTGTTGAGGTTTCTGGCAGAAAGAAGGATGAAAAGCAAAAAGCTACTTCGCCAGCAACTGTGACTATACCTTTCCCTCAGCGCCATAAGAAAGAGAGGGTGAAACAGCAATTCTCCAAGTTTTTAGAGATCTTCAAGAAGCTGCACATCAATCTTCCATTGGTAGAGGCGTTGCAGGAGATGCCTCAGTATGCGAAGTTCTTGAAGGACATCATCTCGAGGAAGAAGAGGCTGGGAGAGTTTGAGACGGTGAATCTCAATGAAGAATGCAGCGCAATCTTGCAGAGGAAGCTGCCGGCGAAGGTCAAAGATCCGGGCAGCTTCACACTTTCCTGCATTATTGGAGGCCAGCATTTCAGAAGGTCACTCTGCGACCTGGGGGCGAGCATAAATCTTATGCCTCTATCTGTTTTTCAACAGCTGGAAATTGGAGAGTTGAAGCCAACATCAATGAGGCTGCAGATGGCGGACAGGTCGGTCACCTACCCTCGTGGAATTGTGGAGAACGTGCTTGTGAAGGTGGGGGATTTTATTTTCCCTGCAGATTTTGTGGTTCTAGACATTGAGGACGACAATAAAATCCCGCTGATTTTGGGGCGCCCGTTCCTTGCAACGGGAAGAGCTTTGATTGACGTGGAGAAAGGAGAGCTCACGTTGAGAGTTCATGAGGAAAGCCAGACTTTTCATGTCTATGAACCATGCCACATCCAAGAAGATGAAGTGCCCAAGAAAGCTAAAGATCCGGGCAAGGTAAGTGTGGATATTTTTAATATTTTTGATACGGACCCTTTTTCTTGGCAAGACTCAGGTGATCAAAAGTTGAAAGGAGGAGTGTTGGCTGGCAAGAGTGGAGCAGGGAGCAGCTGTTCGCAGCACTGCTTGTACCAGCCTCCTTGATGAGTTTGCTGTTCTGTCGAGCTAACGACGTTAAAAATAGCGCTTATTGGGAGGCAACCCAATTTCTGGTTAGTTTGTTCCTTTTCGTTGGTTTGTTTAGTTGTTTTTTGTGCCCCACAAATCCTTTTCAAACTTATTCTCCTTAGTGGTGAATAAGTTTGGGGGGATGTGTCTTTGTGGGTGCACTTTTCTTTTTGTTTTTCTTGTTTGTTTTGTCGTTGAGTTCCGTAGTCTTGCTTTGGTGGTTTCTTCGCGATGTACCTTGATGATGATGCGAGTTGTGTAGAGTTTTGTTGGATAACTGGCTTATGATGATTTCTGTTTAAAACTTGTGAAAGTGCATGCGTTTGTGTTGATATCGTTGTGATTGAGCATGAATGATGAATGATAAGCATGGTTTCTATGTGTTTGCAATCAATGAAATAAGCTGTGAGTTTTGAGCCTTGACTGTCATTATTCTTACAGTCTTATTTCTTATTCTTGAGTGTTTGTTTGAGTATGCTTGTGTCTCACTAGAACTTGTCTTGGTTTCTCCCTCGAGGTCACATAGTGTGCTTAATAACTTTGAGATGATAGAAGGCCATCTTTGCTAGCCTATTTATCCCATATTTGTCCTATATCTTTATATGATCCTAGTTCAACCCCTTTTAGCCTTATTTTTCCATATTCTTTGATTTAGCTATGGATGAGAGCTTGGAAATTGTTAATATGGAATAGTTGGTTTGTGGAGATGAATGATCATGAGTTATGTTTTGTGGTTTCAAATTGAAAATCCTAGTACCCTACAAGTTGTTGAAAAAAAAAAGAATGGTGGAGAAAAGAAAAAAAAGAAAAGAAAAGAGAGAGCAAAAGAATTGAAAAAATGGGTACATAGGATGCATTAGAGAGACATAATGTTATGAGAAATAATTGTTGAGTTGTGATGATTTCTCGCATTGAAAAATCTGGTTTTGTGAGAGGTGGAAGATGGTATGGTTTAAGAATGTTATAAGGTTGGTGATCGAGCTACATTGAGGAGTATCTTTTAGTCACTCAGCCAAATTTATCCTACCTTACCAAAGAGCCTACATTACAACCTTCAATAAAGACCTTTTTGATCTTGGTTATAGGAGCACACATTTAGTGGTGGAGAGGTGAGACGATTGACAAGCTTATGGATGAGTACTTGTTTAGCTTGAACTGAGCGTATACACGTCCTTTTTGAATTGATACACTTGAGAGTTGAGAGTTCTTATATTCTTTATCTTTTTGGTGAGGATTGCAATTCATTGAGACCATAATTTGAGTTTGTCATGATTGTGATATTGTGATGATAGGAGATACAAATGCATGTTGGTATTTTGTTGACAAATCTGAAGCCATAATGTTATCCACTTTTCTCGGCGCTCTTGTTGATTCATTCTTGGTTCATCTTTGTTTTGTCCGAGGACGGACAATAGTTCAAGTTTGGGGGGTTGATAAACATGCATTTTTACCTCTTAGTGTGTCATATTTGATGGTTAGTTATGAGGTTTTTGTGTGTTTGATGGTTTATTTTGAGCTTATATTGGTTTTTGGTCAAGAACTTGTCACTCGCTTGTGTTTGAACGTATTTTCAGAAATAAAGAAGAAGAATTTGGAAGATTTGGCTGAAATACAAGTTGTAGTTCATCTCGAGAGGAGTTCGTGAGCGCAAACGGTTCGTAAATCGGAGTTCGGACGAGGGAGAACGAGCCAAAACAAAATCACTACGCAAGACCGCGCGAGGTCGCGCGGTCCAGGCGCGCGGCCGCGCGACCCGACCGCGCGACGATGGCAGAAGTTGCTGGACTGCTCACGCGGGCACAGCGCGCGGGCGCGCGAGAAGGCCGCGCGAGCTCGCGCGGTCCAGCCATGCGGCCGCGTGACCCGGCCGCGCGAAACGCCGAGTTCCGCCCAGTTTTTCCGATTTTTCACTAAAAGCGCGTTTTTGGAGTATTTTCGGGCTTAGACGACCTAGGGCTCATAAATACCATCTTTTAGCTTATCCCAGACACCTTTTATCATCTTTTATCATATTCTGACTTTTCCTGAGAGCTGTGAGACACGGAGAACACCATTGGAGCAAGAACTGAAGACTCTCGAATTCTACTACGGTTTCATTGTTGAATGTTTATTTGTGTATTTGAGATATTGATTTTTAGTCATATGTCTATGTGTGGCTAGAATCCTTTTTCCCAGGGTTTAGGGAGTAGACATGATTTGAATTTCTGACTGTTTGATTCAATTAATTGAGATTGTTTTTCCTTTTTATGTTCTTGTTACAATTGTTTGCTTTATTGATTGGCCACCAATTTAGCATAATCATAGGTTTTAATTTGAGATCGGGAGATGATAATTATTACCTGAACTAAGAACATAGAACACATATATTTAATTCTAAAGGGAATTGATATTTGTGAGGGCGTTAATCCTATGAGCTTTTAGGAGTTGCATGTTAGAAGTGCGATCCGGGGACGGTAGCCTTGCATGTAATCAACGGTTTGTATGCCACGGGAGTGGGTATAGACTAGTTTTGAGATTGCCTTAGGAATCATCTTATTAATTGAACTGAACATGTTAGTTAGGAGAATCTGTTGAAACCTTTGCCTTGGGAAATCTTCTCTTATCTGTTTATCTGTTTCGCAGCTTGATTTATTTTCTTTCCTGCTGTTTATTTATTTTGTTCTTTACAACAAAAACTCTTAATTTCGTTTGTCCAGATAGAGTAGAATAATTTAGGATAGGAATTGATTAAATCAGTCTCTGTGGAATACGACCTTGCTTGCTACTGTACACAATTGCACCCGTACACTTGCGGCGTGTTAAATAAAATAGCGAACACTTATGGAGAATGCGCGCCGTATGTTTAGCTCTCATTCAGAGCAGCGTTTTATAAACTCTGAGGCAATTGTGATGGGGTGGCAGCCGCACGCCAACCGTATGTATTCAGTGTATGGCAGGGGTACCTCATCGAGTCAGGGAGATTGGATGGATGCCATTGCGGTACACAATTACACCTACATCATAAATAACTTTGACTGTTGATCAATAATGATTGTTGATCAATTATTTCTTCATGTACAGGTCATTGTTCCTGTGTTTGTCCTTCAGCGTTTCGTTATCTGTAGCATTGATATGCTCACGGGTAAATGCCGCGTCTTTGATCCGAACTTGTATCGGATCCTGGCACAGGAACGCCACGACATGCTGCGCGCTCTTGCTCCTTTGGGCCTCCTTTTCTAACGGGTGCTTGAGGTGTCCCTTTGGTTCGAGCGGACACGCATTGTGGAGAACCCGAGACAGAATCTCGAATGGCGTCAGCTCCAGATCGAGTATGCCGATCCTGCCGAGCAGTTCACACAGACTGACCGATGGAGCTCTGGTGTTTTCGCGTGCATGGCTGTAGAGCGTTTGATCGCAGACTCGCCGAGCCTGTCATGGGGCAATGACCATGTTCAGGAGTATAGGCACAAGATAGGCAGTGCCATCTATGAGTTCTGCACGACCCCCAATACACTTTGATAGTGTATTTTCATCCTTATGACTATTTTATTTAACAACATTTTTATATTACATTCTAGTATCATTTTATCTATATTTACTGCCATGATGACTTGTGATGCATATAAAACTGTAAGATAAGATGAAAAAACTAATTAGCCGCCACAAAAGTGCAGCCGTGTGGATTAGCCGTGGCAATCTTCATTACCCACGGCTACATCTTTTAAAACTAATTAGTGGCGGCTAAGTCGTTTTTCAAACTTAAATGACATGTTTAATGCATAATCACATAATCTCAAACTCTGTAATGGTATATTCTAAAATTATTAATACAAGTTGTTCGTTTTCCCAAATTCTCATTCATAATTCCAACTCATAATTGTAGTGACATGTAAATGGTGATCATTGTTAAGTAAGTCTGGATTATCGTTTGAATTTGTCAAATATTACAATTGAATATCTTTATCAACGTCAAACAAACCAAAATAGAACAATTAGCCGCCACAAAAGTGTAGCCGTGTGGAGTAGCCGTTCTAATGTAACTACCCACGGCTACTCCCTTTGTAGGCACATTTTGTGGCGGCTTTTAAATCATTTTAGTTCCTAGTTCATTATAAATTGTTTAACTCAAACTTAATTTATCGAATACATTCAAATTACAACTTTATGATTTAATCCATCAATCCGGTCAACTTATGATATTTTTCTCAAAATTATATAGTAATTCATTTCTATTTCCAATGTAATAATAATAATTATAGAATATAGCGAGTCTATGAGTTATATATAAAAATTATAAATTATTATTTAATATTTAGAAGAAAAGAACAATGAAATTGAAATAATTTCATAATAATTAGAATAATATAATAAACTATACGACTACGCATCGGTGGCCGTACCCTTGCACGATCGACGTGTGTGACCAGACCCGCCACAGAGACCACACGTTTTGGGTGCTCGTTTCTTGCTACTAGTTGATGCCTCCGCTGTTGATGTGTTTT
Organism: Salvia miltiorrhiza; assembly: GCF_028751815.1. NCBI lineage: Eukaryota > Viridiplantae > Streptophyta > Magnoliopsida > Lamiales > Lamiaceae > Salvia > Salvia miltiorrhiza. Next base: position 41,338,234 of record NC_080392.1, read on the forward strand.
GAGTCGGCCTTTCACCTGCAGATCGAACTCGAGTTTCCTTTGGACGACCAGCTTGTCGTCGAGAGAGATTTGGTAAAACAAGCTGAGATGCAATTCGGAAAGGAATATTCCAATTCTCTATGGGAGGCAAGTGGTTAACGTCACCAGAGTATGTGTCAACCAGTGAACTGTTCCAGTAGTAAGAGTGCACGTAATCCTCCACTGACTCGTTCGCCTCACTGCAAGACAAACGATTATACTTTTTCTTATTTAATAATGGTAATTGAGGTCATGAATAGAAATGACATACGTAATGGCTGCAATCGCATGAGAACACGACATCTGGTCCTCGTTGAATTCGTTGCATTCACAGCTCTGATTTTGAAGGTCAACCATATAATGGCGACCACTAGCACGAACCCTGTATTTTCTCTCGGTGGTCCTCTTGGCTGTGTAACGACGACTTTTTACAAGTTCTGCACTGAGCTTCTGTTTTGCCTCCGGAGTCAGATTTTCATCGCTCTCTTGTGCGGCCGCAAGCCTGTCGTTGAACCACTGCTCGACAACTAATCTGACTGCCTCCAACATCGAGCAGATTGGAAGACGCCTAGCCCACAGCAAATGTGCATTAAAACTCTCGGCGGCATTGGATGTAAGGAAACTGTAACGGGACACAGGACATTGTGATCGTGCCCACTTCTCCGGGCCTACGCGCAACAACTTCTCGTACGCCTTTGGCTTCAGAGCAGCCATGGCTGACATTGCACGCGTGTAATCTGATTGCTTGTAGGCGTATGCAGCTTGGCGGAAAAGCTCAGCAACACCGGGCCCGTAACCCTTCATCTTGTTCAACAAGTGGTAGTAGCAAATACCGTGAGTAGCATTTGGAAACTCGCTCTTCACAGCATTAGCGATGGAGACATGCGCATCAGATACAATAAGTAAGTTATCGGGCTCGCCGCAAGCACCTCTCAGATGTGACATAAACCACTTCCACGACTCATCATTCTCGATCGGACCGACACCGATCGCCAAGGGAAAAACTGCCTCGTTTCCGTCTTTTGTCACGGCGACAAACAAAATGCCACTATTTTTGCCCTTCAGGTGTGTGCCGTCAACCACAATCACTGGTCGAAGGTGAAAGTAGAAAGGTGAGATGGAAGCCCACATAGCAACAAACAAATGTTTGAACCGGCAGTCTACATCTACGTCCAAATCATATAAGGTGCCAGGATTCGCTTCCTTCAGGGCATACAGATATCTTGGGAGCAGGAGGAACGAATCATCAACTCGACCGTATATCATATCCATCCCGAGATTTCTTGCACGCAGCGCGACATCATATTTGATTTTGATGCCGAAATCGCGTACTAACTCAGCCATGATGGATTTCGGCTTAATGACCTCTCCATCATCGCGTATTCTGTTTGCCACAAACGCTGCCACCACCTTCGAGTGCGCCTTAATTTTTTTAGCTGTGCGCAGGTCCCCTTCGCATGAATACTCTTTCAACTTATGCACTCTCCACATCCCTCGGCCGTGAACAGACGCACGAAGATCGAAATTGCAGTTGTCAGAGTGCTTGCACGAGAAATAGACTCGTCCCGGATCTGAGCGGACAACTTTTGTCTCAGTGCCTCGCTTCATGTTCCACAAACCAACAGCAATGATCAGGTCGTCTTTGCTGTTGTAAAAAGAATTCTTCTGCAGATCATCAACTCTAGAAGGGTCACTCTCGCGAGCAACCAGCGAAGCCGAGGCGTCCACTGGAATCAAGGGAACTAACCAATTAGTTAGATCACCGGTCTCGACTGTCGGATCTCCGTCACGTGTTGTACTTTGTCGGATCCAACCTGCTCGCTCGGTCTCCGTGAAATCAATTAGATCGTCGTCTAATAAATCCTCAGAGGCATCAGAAGCAGTGCCCACCTCGAGCGCAGGGTCAAATTCTTCGTCATCAGAATCATCATCGTCTCCTGATGCAACCGAGCCTTCAGCTTCGTGCTCAGGTTCATCATCTGTCCGCACATCGTTCAATCTCCCACATACTTCATTAAGCCTTTCGGTTTGATTCCATGCAGATTCGTCTAGCGGTTGTCCATCCCATGTAAAATATTGTCGTGGAGGCGAGCTCTGGACACCATGAAACGACGTATGATGATAATACGGCGTCTCATACTGACTGCATTGTGCTTCATCTACGTGTCCCGAAGGTTCAGCAAAATTAAAAGTAGGGATGTAGGCTTCTTCTACAATCGGACCGTTGTAGTGCTCAACGTACACCATGGGATAGTCGGCAGTTGCCAACAAGGCTTCCACGTCATCGTCTGTGGCCAAGCCACATTTCATCTCCCTACCAAATAGATTGGTCGCCAAATAATACAATTGGTAGCTCGAGCTCAACGAATGCGTCCTCATAATATTGTTGACGCTGCACATCAGGCTCTCAATAGTTTCGTTGACGAGGGGAAGGACCTCTGTAGCCCCACCAACATAGTGTATACCATCGACGAGTCCGTTGTATCTCACATATATGTATCTAACGAATTCCATCTATAAAAACACATAAAATGTAGTATTAAAATATGCATAAACACTTTAAAAATTCTCATAAATATAACATAAAACATTCAAACTATTAATTACACAAACAATATATGAGAAAATCACCTCTTCAAGTAGAATTTGAACACCAATTGCACCAACTATCGCACAAACCACTTCTCAAATCTTTGAGGGTTTCAATTTCTCAATTTTTTAACTGAATGCTCTTTCTACGAGTATTTGGATTTATGTTTTCTCATTCACAAGTGTAGCCATTATAGACTAATATTAGATTCATTTGTACAAATTCACGTGAAATGTATTGTTCATTCATTCAGTACACTTCAATCTATTATTCAATGTGCAATCAAATGCATGCAGAAAGTGAGCATTAAAGCCTCATTACAATCCAAATTTGTGCAGTCACCTTATCTCTTATTTCATGTGGACATGTACTTTTTTGACTAAAACATTAACAAATAAATAGAAATACACAAAAAGGGATACATATGTTACTTTCAAACATTCATAACAAGGTAAAAAATTTTACAACCATATGTATTACTTCAAAATGATTTTTTGCTCCCAAAACAAATATTAGCCGCCACAAAATCGTAGCCGGATTCACTACCCGTGTGTGAAAAATTTCACACGGCTAGTACGACCGGATTTGCATTTCTGGCGGCTAATTGTTTTTTTAGAGCTCAAATATTTTTTTGGTTACATTTCATGAGTTTCAAGTGTTTTATTCAAAAATAGCCTATTATTTTATGTGTTTACTGTATTATTTTGTGTTCAATCAAATCATGCATAAAGTGAGTATTATTACCCCACTATAATCCAATTTTTTGCAGATTCAGTATCTCTCATATTTGACATCAATGTATACTTCTTGTAATATAAAAAAATAAAATTAAAAATTTAAATAAAAACTCTAAATTAAGGTATTCGTGTTATAATATAATATTACTAAGAGGGCTCAAAAATTCACTATTATGTATATTATGCAACAAAAAAATATTATGAAACAAATGGATTAATTAGCCGCCGGAAGTTCATAGCCGCTGACCAGTAGCCGTGTATATTTTGGACCGCCGGCTACTGTTCACGACTATGAATTTCCGGCGGCTAATTGTTTTTTTAGAGCTAAAATATTTTTGTGTTTACATTTAAGGAGTTTCAAGTGTTTTCTTCAAAAATAGCCTATTATTTCATGTGTTTACTGTATTATTTTGTGTTCAATCAAATCATGCATAAAGTGAGTATTTTTACCCCACTATAATCCAATTTTTTGCAGATTCAGTATCTCTCATATTTGACATCAATGTATACTTCTTGTAATATAAAAAAATAAAATTAAAAATTTAAATAAAAACTCTAAATTAAGGTATTCGTGTTATAATATAATATTACTAAGAGGGCTCAAAAATTCACTATTATGTATATTATGCAACAAAAAAATATTATAAAACAAATGGAGTAATTAGCCGCCGGAAGTTCATAGCCGCTGACCAGTAGCCGTGTATAGTTTGGACCGCCGGCTACTGTTCACGGCTATGAATTTCCGGCGGCTAATTGTTTCATTGGTTTCTAAATATTTTTTTGTTGCATAATACACATAATAGTGAAATTTTTAGTCCTCTTACTAATGTTTTTATAACGCAAACGTAAGCTAATTTTTTTATAAATTTTCAAACATACAGTATACATTAGATTGTGAAAGTGACGTGAGTTGGGCAATTATTGTCTCTTCATCACATTTTTAACTTGTGAAATTGACGTGAGTTAGACATTTTACAAAAACCGAAGCATGTCAGGTCTGCTTTTCCAAAAAACCAAGCATGTCGGCTTTGACTTTTTAGACTTTGGCTTGGGTGGGTACTTTTGTAAGACAAGTTATAAAAGTGGGTACTTTCGCCTATTCACATAATAATAAAACCCGACAAGGAACAAAAAGTTGATTTGTACTACCAACAAATGAAAAATGGATCATAAAATTTGATGGGTAAAGAAACTTAATGGGTTTTGAGATGTCTGTTTTTTTTGGTGGGGTTTTGAGATGATATTATTTGCACATTAAATAAAGAAAAAGTTGGGGTGGGGGTGATGACATGAAATTAAGTGTTACACCAATTTAAACTTTCGCCAAAATAACTTATCTATTTCGTTTATTATGAAATTATAACTCCTCGAACGTGAAGTTAGTTTTCAAGAAAATTCCTAAATTTTCTTAATTCTTTTTTATATATCTTCCTATTTTTTTGATATAATAATCTCGCTAAACATCACCCTAAAATTCCCACATATTTAGATATATTATCACTAATGCATTTAGGTACGTAGATCCACTAACTATTATTTCCTTCGTCCCGACTGTCTTCAGACAAAAATTTTGGACACTGAATTTATGAAATTACTAGTCGTATTTAGTGTGTTAGATGTAATAGGTGAAAAAGTGAAAATATGAATAAAGAAAAAAACTTTTACCATATAATAAAATGTATCAACATAGTTGGGACGACTAAAAAAGAGTACGAATCAAAATAGCCGAAACGGAGGGAGTACCATATTTTCTAAGTAGTAGGGCTCTTCCTCACTTATTAAATATATAACAAAAATTTGTTTAAATCATGTGCATCGTAGCTACGGTATATGAGGATTCCCTTTATGATTTACAATTTTTTTTCTTCTAAATACTAGCTTTCAAAAATTGAAAAACCGAAAAAATGTTAATTACTACAAAAAGAAAAGGGGACGAATTCTATTCTAATCAACAAAAAAAAAAATCTGAATGTTTGATATTATAAATTAGCTGAAATCAACCTGATCTAGAAAAACATCCCCATAATAACTTCAGTGATTGTATGCTCGATGGTCTATATATAAAATAATAAAAAATTAATTTAATGAAGTCTCGTATCATGTGACACATTGACATAAAAGACACCATACACTTGAGCTTATAATATGATTACAATATTCAAATGATGCTAAAATAAACTCGATTTTGCGTGGAATTTGAGGATTCTAATAATTGAAGCAACTTCGTCACATGGCATAGTTATTGTAATGTTGGATTATAAGGGTAACACATGACATTAATGTGAATCTTGAAATAGTTGCTTCTATTTATCACATGATCTGGTTGTCCTCCACTGAAAATTCCTAAATATTCCACGCCTCTGGATTCCAAAAACATTATAAAATATATAAATTTCAAATTATAAGATTCAGATTAGCTTCTTAAAAAATTATAAATTAAATAAGATGCAAAATAGGACCAGATGATAAAACATGGATATGTCATTAGATTTATCATTGTCTCATCTCATGCAGGTATTCCAAATTCCATGTTAATTTCTTACAAATGTAAACGAGAGTGTACATAATTAGTTATTTAATTTAAGGAAATGTTATTTAATACTATTACGTGCACATCCTTTGAGGACTTACACTGTCATGAAATTGGTCTATATATTTTTGCAAATACTTATCTAAGTCATAACTTAAAATAAACCAGGAGAGTTGGCCTGAAGGGATTTGAGTCTCGTTATATAAGTTAGAGCATCAACATTGGTTGAGTATATATTTAATTCATTCATACTCCGAGTCAATTTATAAAAAAAATATTGTATTGAGTTGACTTTATCATGTTGATTCATATAAATTAATTTTCGGTTGACTCGACTGAACAGACGCCCTTTTTCTGTCTTCACCAAATTGACTACCAGGTGGTTCAATTGGTAATATATATGGCCCCGCTAGACCGCCACACCAAATTGAAAATTAGGATTATTGGAATCCATTTAAGAGGAAGAAAGACATTTTTAAAAGAAGAAAAAAAGATTTGAAGTTGTGATGAAATAATAAAAGAGTATGAGGTTTTTATATAGATGAAACAAGGGAAAAAAGAAAAATTAAAATAAAATCAAAATAGCTATTCTAATACAGTAGTTGACCGTTTGATGATTTTTCAATATATATATATTTTTTAGATGGATACGTGTGAACACACGCTCAAAATTCTCCCTCATCATGTGCCTGACTCATATCATCCCGTCGACGCTCGAGCCACCCCCTCCTACATCGAATGGCTCATTGCCTAGGCTGACTTGAGCCAGCCTGACGTGGGCACTCTTAGTAGAATTGAACTTCATTAAACAATTTCCTCCAATCTTGACTGTATATTATCTTCATGTGTGTATATTGCAGCATTATGATATAACTTCACGTTAGCATTTTTTTCTCATATTTCAAAATAAAATCATTAATGTATAAATTATATAAAAATCAGAGTCCAATTTACTATTTTTGTTAGTCACTTTAAGTTAAGGGATAAAATATTGAACAAGGTTTTGATTAATTAATACGATGATACTAGTCACAATTCCTTATGAATAAGAATATATAAGAAAAATGTTAACGTTGAACTACATGTGCTCGCAGTTACAAGTAGTTAGTTGTTCATACATGATACACGACATCGTCAATTCTCTCCTTATATATATATATATATATTGAACGAAATATTTAATTTTCTTTGGTATGAATATCAATATCTTGAGCTCAATAGAATGTTTTACTGTTTTGTTATCTGTTTAAAGAATATGCATTTCAATTCATGACCAGCTTTTGCTCTTCTCAGATGCATCTTGTTTAGTGGAATGATTAAAAAACTATGCATAGATTTAGAATGAAACTCACATGCTCTTCTCAGTTTCTTTGTTTCACATCATTATCATACTTGAACAAATAATGTTGTTTCTGCTGCAAATCTTTTTTCAGTTATTTTGGACGGTGAAATTGCTTTATTGAGAGCTATGCTGGTTTAAGATGTCAAAATAATAGGTACTTATAAACTGCCTTACAATATTGTTTCAACTAGGAAAATGTGTGTGTCATCTAAATCCATATATTTAACCGTTTATGCGTTCAATGCTCTACTATCTCCCCATCCTGAAATAGAGAATTCAAAGAAAACAAATATCTTAATTAAGGTGATGATTAGTAGGTTGTTAACTCTTAGGCTGCGTTTACTTTGAATAAGGAAGGAAAAATGGTGAGCATCTCTTTTGTGTCAAAGGTTGGAAAAGGGAGGAGCCATTTAAATGCATAAATTTGTGTTATCCATCATTTTTCATAGATAAATTTATCCATGAAAGTAAACGCAGCCTAAGCAGTAGAGCATAATAAACAAAAGAATGCATGCTTGTTCTCTTAGAATAGAAGTAGCAGAGTAGAGACCTCGATTTGTTGCAGTTGGTCCTGGACTCTGCCATGTATAAGCGCGTGCTAGGGAAAGGAAAATGGTAAACCATAAGCATAAGCATTAGATTTATACTTGGATAATAACAGTAACTAAAGAGTTTAAGAGGAAGACACTTTGCAGTAATCCTTCCATTGTTTCTCGTCCAACCCATAGTTAAAGAAGTCTGTGGCGTCGGCTCCAGGGTTTCTCCACATCTTTTCTTCAAAATCATCTAAGTTTATTGCTCTGAACTCACACATTTAATTTAATTAAGCACAACAAGAGAGGTAGCATAGCATAGCATCAAGTGGAAAATGAATAATGTATTTTGTGGAGAGAAATTACTTGTTGGAGTAAAGCATAAGCGCTAATTTGCGAACGAAATCACGTTGGCTACATAAGCGTTTAGATTGGGCAGCTGTAGGTTTAGGAGGGATATTGAGCAAAGCTGGTATATCAATGCCATCTGTGGCATGTCTCAGCACTTTATCATAGAATGTATCTGCAACCAGCACCGGAATTATGTCTCTTTGTTTGGATGTCCAGATTTTGGGATTTTGGTCTGAATAAATGGGAGTGGGAGTTTTCCACTTCTCTGCACACAACTCCCCTTCTTCTTCATCTGCTTCCATTTCTACTACTTCAACTGTTTCCTTTTTGCTTGGTGGAAGATGGAAACGAGTATATATATTCACAAACACACACATTTTGCTTTTTTCAGAAATTAGTACATATCTTCTTTCTCTACAAACTTCTATGCTTGTCCAGTCCTTGCATTGTGTGATGTCTGTGTTAGTACCACTCCATAATCAAAACCCAAAACACAAAAATATCGTGAAAAATTAATATAATTTGGTTTGCAATCTACAGATTATTATTATTATTATTATTATTATTATTATTATTATTATTATTATTATTATTATTATTATTATTATTATTATTATTATTATTATTATTTAATAATAACTCGAATCTAATATCTGTAAGGCCTTTTAAAAGAAGAAAATATGGTATCATTAGAAAATAAAACTAAAAATGTCAAAACATATGTAGAGCAATTCTAAAATATAAATTAAATGAGTTGATATGTCTCTTCACATAAAGATGAAAGCACTTTCGAGCCTTCATACAAGGGGGAATATTCTTTGGGAGAATTCTCTTCCTTAGTCAAAATGAGATAGTTTGTGACTTATATAGCCACCATTTATAAAAGATGACTTTAGGGGTCAAAAGTCATTGAAAGTACATTGCTACCCTTACTAATTGGTGAATAAAAATAAAGAGAAAATAAATTTATTTCACCCACCAAGCTCTTCTCATTCTCTCTCTCTTTCTCCATTAATGAACTCAAAGCTTGCATATTTTCTTCTTTCTTCATTCTTTGATTTTCGCAAGTTGTCTTGGACCGTACAGCTGAATTTAATGTGATAGTAAATGTTAATCTAAGGTAGGTTGGTAAAGAAATGGATGAAAAGTGGGTGTAGGGTTCTTCTTCCTCATTCTTTTCTTTTTTTTGGGTGGAAACCCACGAAAATTTGCTGTAAAAAATTCGTGTTTTTTTTATCTGAAAACACTTGGGTTGGACGAAATTCTTTGGGCATTCTGATTGTATTTAGGTTTGTATGTTAAATTCATAGCAAATGTATCAATTGCATATTTTATTTTCTGATTTTTGTGAGAATATTGCAGTACACAGTAGCCTCTGCGTAAATGACACAATTAAGACTATATTGATATCAAAATCATGATTTGTTGTTTTGTAATGATAAAATTTAATTTTTTCACGTCTAAGACCACATTGAGTATGAAAAATATAAAATAAATGCTTGATTTTGAGGACACAGCTGGGAGATATGAAGGTGTTCTTAGCTACACAGTTGAGCTCAATTGTGCATGAGTGTTTATGTTGATTGTGTTGTATTTGTAAATGTCATTTATTGTTTTCTAATGATAAAATTTAGTTTTTTCACGTCTAAGACCACATTAAGTGTGAAAAATATTAAATAAAAATAAATGCTTGATTTTGAGGACACAGCTGAGAGATATGAAGGTGTTCTTAGCTACACAGTTATGTTTTACAATGACACAGTCAACATAAACACACATGCACAATTGAGCTCAACTGTGTAGTTAGAAACACAGTTGCATCCACAACGACACAGTTGTAAAACATCAACTACGTACAAAGTCAATCAAATGTCTAAATAATATACAATATTAATTAAATTAAATAATATATAATATACACAGTTGACCATAATACGTACACAGTTGTATAATAATCTAATTAATTAATTATTATTTAATTATACAATTATACAATTGCATAATTAAATGTTGTGCACAGTTGAACTATATACATAGTTGACATATTATTTATGAATTAAAATTTTAATTATTTCTTATTAAAAATTAATTAATATTTAACTTTGTTAATTTATCTAGTTAATTAATTTACTAATTAATAATACTACTTAATTTTTATTTTGCGCACCATTGACTATAATACGTGCATAGTTGATTCTATTTGTACGCGTTTGATCAAAATTAACTGTGTAAATAATTAGCTTAATTATTTCTTATTAAAATTAATTAATATTTAATTTTATTAATTTATCTAGTTAATTAAATTACTAATTAAGCACGTTATTTATTAATGAATTTCAAGCGCATAAAAATCATAATTATTACGTGATTATATATATGTACAAAGTTGACTAATTGTACACGGTTGATTTTAATTGTTATGCACAGTTGAAAATTGTATGCACAGTCCAGTTTTCTATACATAATCAACAATTGAACACATTTACTAATTTATATGCACTTCTTTTAGACAGAAGAGTGCCACATCTTAGAGTATTAAACAAAAGCTTCTCAGCAACTTCTTCTGATTCTTTGTGGACAAGATCATGAACCAAGGATTTCCCCATTGCTTCTTCAATGGAAAGACCCGTCAACTCTGTGACTTTGGCGTTTCACCCATTCTTTGTGTACAAATTCTTCATTTGTGCACTTATTATATTAATTGTGCACTATTTGAATTTTATCAATTGTGCACTTATTTGAATTTTATCAATTGTGCACTTTCTATATCAATTGTGCACTTATTATATCAACTGTGTATTTATTTTCTATAACAAATATGTTGAAAAATAAGCAAGTTAACCAACAAATTATAAAGCAATAAGTGAAATTAAGTATTCAAATGTATAAGTAAACATTATATTTAATAAATTGAGTTAATTGTGTTCATATCCATCACTCGCTCAAACATATTAAACATATATCACATGTAACTTAAGTCTAATAAGTGTATATGTTAGTGTGCATATAATAATAAAATGGGTCATATGGAGTCGGGTTCCGTTGGTTGCGTCGTGGCAATGCCTTTGCCAGCGACAGGAGTCTTCAGGCAAGACCCTTGGTTTGGTCTCTGTTTCTGCCGTTTCCTTCGTTGATGATGGTGGAGCTGCCTTTAGGTTTGTTTTGCCGCTGCTTTTGTTCTTGTACTGGCCGTTTTGCTTGGCCTTTTGGGTCTCTGTTTTTTGGAGTTTTTGTTTTTTGCTTTTTTCTGTTAGGGAAACGAGCCGGGTCTGCTTCAGGACGATGGTCAGGCCGGAGTTCTGGAAGCGGTCCCTTCCCGCTCTTTTCCCTTTGCTTGCTTTGCTTTAGACGAGTACTCTTTTTCCCTCTATAAGGTTTTTCCCTTTGGGTTTTCCTTATAGAGGTTTTAACGAGGCTCGCCCCTTAGTCTGCTTTCTTGTGCTTTCAAGGGTTTAGGTTTTTTCTTTTTTTTCTTCTTTAATAAAATCGCAATTTAATAAGTGTGCATATAATAATATCTTAGTAATTTACACGTGTTTCATTAAAACAAGTATCCAATTTGATTTGTTAACCATTGAAATGAACTTAGCAGGTTCAATTTCTTAATTTCCATTGTCCAAACACCCTCAAATCGGTCAAAAGAAATAGTTTTACGGTGCACAATGACAATGCACAATAACAGTACACAGTCGAATGCATACACAGTTGTGGGCTAACTACTCTTTAAATGGGACATATTTTAGTAATTGAGATGCAATTAAGTGAAATTAAGTATTCAAATGTATTAGTAAACATTATATTCAATAAAATGAGTTAATTGTGTTCATATTCATCACTCGCTCAAACATATTGAACATATATCACATGTAACTTAAGTGTATATGTTATTGTGCATATAATAGCATCTTGGTAATTTACACGTGTTTCATTAAAAACAAGTATCCAATTTGATTTGTTAACCATTGAAATGAACTTAGCAGGTTCAATTTCTTAATTTTCATTGTCCAAACACCCTCAAATCAGTCAAAATGAATAGTTTTACGGTGCACAATGACAATGCACAGTAACAGTACACAGTCGAATGCATACACAATTGTGGGCTAACTACCCTTTAAACGGGGCATATTTTAGTAATTGAGACACAATTAAGTGAAATTGAGTATTCAAATGTATTAGTAAACTTTATATTCAATAAAATGAGTTAATTGTGTTCATATTCATCACTCGCTCAAACATATTGAACATATATCACATGTAACTTAAGTGTAGTAAATGTATGTGTTATTGTGCATATAATAGCATCTTAGTAATTTACACGTGTTTCATTAAAAACAAATATCCAATTTGATTTGTTAACCATTGAAATGAACTTAGGAGGTTCAATTTCTTAATTTCCATTGTCCAAACACCCTCAAATCGGTCAAAATGAATAGTTTTACGGTGCACAATGACAGTACACAATAACAGTACACAGTCGAATGCATGCACAGTTGTGGGCTAACTACCCTTTAAACAGGGCATATTTTAATAATTGAGATGCAATTAAGTGAAATTAAGTATTCAAATGTATTAGTAAACATTATATTCAATAAAATAAGTTAATTATGTTCATATCCATCACTCGCTCAAACATATTGAACATATATCACATGTAACTTAAGTGTAGTAAGTGTATATGTTATTGCGCATATAATAGCATCTTAGTAATTTACACGTGTTTCATTAAAAACAAGTATTCAATTTGATTTGTTAACCATTGAAATGAACTTAAAATGTTCAATTTCTTAATTTACATTGCCCAAACACCCTCAAATCGGCCAAAATGAATAGTTCTACGGTACACAATGACAATGCACAATGACAGTACACAGTCGAATGCATATACAGTTATCCGGGGCACAATATGTAGTCTAAAAGAAGTGCATATAAATTAGTAAATGTGTTCAATTGTTGATAGTTGATTGTGTATAGAAAACTGGATTGTGCATACAATTTTCAACTGTGCACAACAATTAAAATTAATCGTGTACAAATTAGTCAACTTTGTACATATAATCACGTAATAATTATGATTTTTATGCGCTTGAAATTCATTAATAAATAACATGATTAATTAGTAATTTAATTAACTAGATAAATTAATAAAATTAAATATTAATTAATTTTAAAAGAAATAATTAAGCTAATTATTTACACGGTTGATTTTGATCAAACGTGTACAAATAGAATCAATTGTGTATGTATTATAGTCAACTGTGCGCAAAATAAAAAATTAAGTAGTATGATTAATTAGTAAATTAATTAACTAGCTAAATTACCAAAATTAAATATTAATTAATTTTTAATAAGAAATAATTAAAATTTTAATTTATAAATAATATGTCAACTGTGTATATAGTTTAACTGTCCACAACATTTAATTATACAACTGTATAATTGTATAATTAAATATTGAATAAATTCAATAATAATTATTTAATTAATTAATGAATTTGATTATTATAGTCAATTGTGCATATTATTTACACGGTTGATTGACTTTGTACATAGTTGATGTTTTACAACTGTATTTATAATTACACAGTTGAGCTCAATTGTCCACGGGTGTTTATGTTGTATTTGTCATTGTAAAACACAACTGTGTATAGGGATGTCAAAAAAGCCCGAAACCGACGGGTCGACCCGAATAGACCGATAAAAAAGGTGGGTTAGGGCTGAAAATTTTTAGCCCAAAAAAAATTTAGCCCGAATGGCCCGAACCGAAAATAGCCCGAGCCCGATAGGGTTGGCCCGAAAACCGAGTGGATTGGCCCGATTAACCGAACACTTTCTTAATAATTGATTTCGAAACTTTAATACTTTACTTTTTAATTTGATAATAACATCTTGATGATTGTATAATATGTTTTGATTTTTTCTAACGATTAATAATAAATATTTATGATATAAAAGTCAAGGAAAGATAGTAATTAATGTTATATCTATATACAATTTTTATCAGAAACAAAGTTAAATTAGTATGTAAATTTACATTAAAATAACACTAATTTGTGTATCTAAAATAAGGCGAAATATTTTGATTTAAAAAGCACGACATATTTTTATTACAATAATATGATTATCCATATAAAAAATTATACATATAAAAAAATCATAAATTTATGGGCCCGAACGGGCTAGCCCGAAACCGAGTGGGTTAGGGTTAGGGTCGAAAAATTTTAGCCCGAAAAATAAAAAAACCGACTAGCCCGAACCGAAATTAACCCGAAACCGAATGGGTTGGCCCGAAACCGAGTGGGTTGGTCCGATTGACATCCCTAACTGTGTAGCTAAGAACACATTCATATCTCCCAACTGTGTCCTCAAAATTAAACATTTATTTTTATTTTATATTTTTCACACTTAATGTGGTCTTAGACGTGAAAAAACTAAATTTTATCATTACAAAACAATAAATGTCATTTACAAATACAACACAGTCAACACAAACACCCATGCACAATTGAGCTCAACAGTGTAGCTAAGAACACCTTCTTATCTCCCAGCTGTGTCCTCAAAATCAAGCATTTATTTTATATTTTTCACACTCAATGTAGTCCTAGACGTGAAAAAACTAAATTTTATCATTACAAAACAACAAATCATGATTTTGATATCAATATAGTCTTAACTGTGTCATTTACGCAGAGACTACTGTGTACTGCAATATTCTCACAAAAATCAGAAAATAAAACATACAATTGATACAT